>NC_056625.2:200116702-200416702 GCF_002870075.4 Lactuca sativa
TGTTGAGCCAGTTGACAAGCCTGTACCTCTGAGGCGTTCCAGAAGAGTTAGGAATGCACCTGAGCATTACTATGGTTTCCATATTACTGCGGAAGGTGAGACACTTAATAGTGATGAGACACTAGTAGGTCTGGATGAACCTAACACCTACACGGAATCCATGGCAGGCCCTGAGGCTGCCAAGTGGAAAGAGGCAATGGATAGCGAGATACAATCCATGTATGACAATCAAGTTTGGAACTTGGTTGAAAATGTACCAGGTCGTAAAACAGTGGGGTGCAAATGGATCTTCAAGAAGAAGACCGACATGGATGGTAATGTACACACTTATAAGGCACGACTGGTTGCAAAAGGTTATTCTCAAACTCTGGGAGTTGATTATGATGAAACGTTTTCACCAGTGGCCAAGATAAAGTCTATTAGGGTTCTGTTAGCCATTGCTGCATTTCATGACTATGAAATATGGCAAATGGATGTCAAAACCGCTTTCCTTAATGGAAAGTTCGCTGAGGATGTTTACATGGTTCAGCCAGAGGGTTTTGTCAGTACAGAGTACCCCAATAGAGTGTGTAAGCTCGAGAAATCCATTTATGGATTGAAACAGGCACCTCACAGATGGAATCTATGCTTTGATGAGAAAGTTAAGGAATTTGGCTTTTCAAGGAGTGAAGATGAATCTTGTGTCTATATCAAGGCTAGTGGGAGCATAGACAGCTTTTTGGTACTGTATGTGGTTGACATACTAGTCATAGGAAATGACATCCCAACCTTTCAGGAAGTAAAGTCCTGGCTTGGGAAGTGTTTCGCTATGAAGGACCTTGGTGAAGCTGCCTATATCCTAGGGATAAGGATTTTGAGAAACAGGAGTAAAAGACTAATTGGACTTAGTCAAAGCACCTATGTGGACAAAGTGTTGAAAAGATTCAACATGCATAACTCCAAGAAAGGTGAGTTACCCATTCAGAGTAATGCCAGATTGAGTAAGACACAAAGCCCTAGTACTGAGGCTGAGATAGCAGAAATGAGTCGACTACCTTATGCTTCAGCTGTAGGATCGATCATGTATGCTATTACGTGTACTCAACCTGATGTAGACTTTGCTTTAAGCATGGTTAGCAGGTATCAGGGGAACCCTGGCAAGGAACTCTGGACTGCGGTAAAGAATATCCTCAAGTACCTGCGAAGGACTAAGGACTGGGTCCTTACCTTCGGTGGGAGTGATGACTTGAGAGTTGTAGGGTATAGTGATGCTAGCTTCCAGACTGATAGGGATAATTTCCGCTCTCAGTCGGGCTGTGTCTTTACCCTAAACGGAGGAGCAATTTCTCGGAAGAGTTCCAAGCAAGAGACAGTGGCAGATTCAACTTGTGAATCAGAGTATATCGCAGCAAGCAAGGCAGCAAAGGAGGCTATATGGCTAAAGAACTTCATCGGAGACCTTGGAGTTGTAGCAGCTATAAAAGAGCCGATGGAGATTTTCTGCGACAGCAATAGTGCGGTTGCCTTAGCCAAGGAACCAAGGGATCACGGGAGATTCAGACACATCGACAGAAAATACCATTTTATCAGACATCGAATCGAAGAAGGACTCCTCGTGGCGAAGAGGGTATCATCGGATGAGAACCCAGCAGATCCCCTCACGAAGGGACTGAGTAGGGTTAAGCATCTCCAGCATGCTCGGAGCATAGGCCTGAAGGATGATATAAGTTTTAGTAGTTAGATAAATTTTGAAATTTGTAAAGTGTAATTGACATTAGATGATGAATAAAAGGTGTTTTATTTATGAGTAAAGTGTTGCTATCTCTTGTCGATCGTTTACTATATTTCTTTTGCATGTTTTGACTTCCAGAATAATTTTGTTTGGTATAACATATTATTCAAACCTCCACAGTCGGTCATATGTCGGAAGTAGGTATGAATCAAGACTGTCATGTTTGGTTGTAGAGGTCTAAGGTGTTGGACAAGGCTACAACAATCATGAGTGCTCATAAGTTCTGAGCATTGAACTCAACACACGCTCACTGGAATCACTTCATGGAATTTTATCTCGAGTGATCGTGAGACGGTAATATCATATAAGTCTTCAAACCTAGAGATATGATTTGTTACTTACAAGTTGGTTATGCATTGATTGTACGAAAACGCATTGGTAACTCGATGTTATAAAACGTGCTTTTGTGTGTAATTCAATGAGTGGTAGAACAAACATATGAGTCGAAGTTTATCTGTTCCTTCTTGGATTAGAAGCTGATATCTGGGCCCCTCGATGATTTTGTTTTGACCTATGTACCGGGCCCGGTCAGAACTAAGTTGATGTGTTCAATTAAGTTCTTTGTCAAACAAATCGGAAATCGGGAAACAAACTGTTGGACAATGAGTAAGACATTGTTCCATGTATTTGTCCGGCTGATATCTAGAACAGAGGATTATATGATCACTTATCTTAAATGGCAAGTTCTAGTTCAGCAGAGTTTAAAGAGCTACGATTGCTGATCGGTTCCTGAAGTCATACTTGCAACTATAGTTATTAGACTTATCCAAGTGGGAGACTGTTGGATATAGTGTCTAAGTTCATAACTATATTTGGTATGTACTTGACCCGACCCGGCATGGTCCATTTGGGTTGCACTTCACCCGAACAGTTTATGGATAATATTTTAGAATAGTACAAGTTTGATTTATTAATATATTATAAGTTCTAATATATTAATATAAGATCATATTATTTAATTAGTAGTGATCTATAATTAATCTAGGATTAATTTAGTGATCAAAGATATTACTAATTAAATATCGGCTTCTATATTTATATTGTGTGGGCTAATGCTTATTTGGAATGGGCTAGGCTTGGATGGAAACGTCCATGGATACTCCATGAAGCTTTAACCCATGGATCTCATGGAAATGAAGAGACATGGGTATTAGGGTTTAACCCTAATCCACCACACTATATAAAGGAGGCTTTGGTTCTTGAAATGACACTAGTTGACACTTGTTGAGGTGAGGGCAATTTCAAGATAGTAGTGACTATTATCTTAAAGTTCCAAGTTTGTGGTGATTTGTGACTTTCATTTGAGGCATCCACACTATTGGTGTTAGGCTCTAGAACTCCAAGCAATCAACTACAACTACAAGGTAAGTATATCTACTAGCTTATTTGATTCATGTTCCCCATGCCATGATAGTTAGGATATAAACCTTGGAAAATTATTTATTTGCATGTATCTTAGACAAACATAGATCCAAGGTTTATTAGGGTTGTATGTACACTTAGGAAGTGTTAGAATGCTCAAAACCCATCAGATACATGTTGGACTAGCTAACGAGCCCAATAGACGCAACACTTAGTACAAAACACGTCCCAACAATCTCCTCCTTTGCGTCAAATTGGAGCGAGACTACTTCTTCTTCTTGCTTGGGCCAGCAGCAGGAACTTTCTTCGTAGTATCAAACAGATGTGAGATTAGCGCCAGGATAGTCTGTCTGAACCGAATGTACCATTGAATCATGTCATCAAAGTACTTGACATCATCCGCTGTGTTCTGCTTGCATCTGTGGAGGATCCCCAAAACATGCTCTAAACAGGCAGTGGTGTATAGATGTTTATCTGCCAAGGCGAAAAGACATTTTTGTCCTTCGTTCCTAGTAAACATGACCGAGTTCCTCTTCGGGTCAATCTTCCCCATCTGCATCAAGTTGAGATCACTGGCAGAGCCAACAGGAGATATGGCAGGCTTCTTCTTGAACACGCTTGCAATCTCCTAATCCGTCAATGCAACTTCCATGATGTAGCACACGAGCATCCTCTTGAAGTGGTCGATGATCGGACCGTATTCAGCTTCGTTAGTGAGGAGAATGTTGTGCAAAATAATCCAATCATGGGGATTAAGGTTGGGAAGATCTGCAAGGGAGAGTGCATGTTCAGTTTTGTCAGATCCCCGAAGTACCTTGAACCGAACGTTGATGAAGTTGCCTTCACTGTACAGCTTCAAGACCCGAACGTTGACAATTTTCTGAGCGCTCCAAGTCTGATATTGGGGTTGAGCAGCCTTCAGATAAAAATTAATTAAGTCCCGATCAACCTGTGGATGAGGATGAGGGAACTCAGCAACGTTGGAGAAGGCATGAAAGATAAACGCCTTTTGGGTCAGTGGCATGTCAAACTGAGAATCGATAGTATTGGAACGGTCAAAAGAGATCACAGGTTCCAGCCACAAGATACTTGGTGTGTCAATGGCTTCTTTAATCATCCTCTCGAGAGTCCAAGAAGGAAAAAGAGTTTTCCTACTCTCAAGAAGGTCGTGGGCTTCTTTCTGTTTATGTTCGGCTTCTTCAGCCTCTCTTGCCACACGAGCACTGACATCAGCCTCTTTGTCTCGACCTTGACGCTTCAACAGGTCGGCGATAGTCTCTTTATCTTCATCTTCACTCTCCTCAGCAATCTTTTTGCCTTTGTCTTTAACACTAGAACCGGAGGCTTGGCCCACTGGATGAGGTTCGGTTGTGTGAGTTGCTATTGAGGTAGGAGGCGGTTGAGATATCGGTTCCTTCTCTCCCCCTTGTACGTCCTGATAATCCGGCTATCAGCAGGAACATCCCCTTACATGGTTTCCAGGATAGACCCGTTGAAGGGAAATTTGGAAGCATCTGACACAATGATCTTCATGGTATGAAAGGTACCGATCGAAGACATTGGAGCGCCAACGACAATGGTGTCACACCCCGCTAAAGCGGAAACGCAAGGTATGACAGCGATAACGGTTTCAATGCAAAAGATAAAGATACATCACCATAGCAGTATTTAAAAGTTTACAACCCATAGCTTCAAAAGAAACAAAATACAAGTTTTTCAAAATAACATTGTTCAAAATATAGCTTCATAATAGCTTCAACACGATGCAGCATGCTCTATGATGATGAATCTTTACATCCACTTACTAATTACCTCCTGAAAAAGCATGTAAAACGAGCGTCAACTATGAAAATAGTTGGTGAGTATCACAAGTTTATAAATCGAGGGTACAATAATGCTTTTCGTAAGTACAAGTACATTGCTTTAATGATAAAACAAAGTTGATTGCTATTAAGGTATACAAGTTTATTGCTAGAACGGGAAACGCGTTTGTATGTGTATGAGCAAACAATGAGTCTCAACCAAACCTATGACTGAAGCCCTATCGAGATCTATGCTTATCGTTCCATAGATGAATATGGTATCATGCACTCCAGCGATTCAGGCGAGTGAGGAGTTGTCAATTCCTAATAGCGCTATCCATAACGACCATTGGCTCAAAGAGTTAATGGTTAGAGATAAGGGAAGGGCCTTAGTACGATAAGTTCTCATGTTCCGTGTTGCATAGACATACATAAGGAAACATAGCAATTAGCAATCATGTTTGATACAATTCAATTTAAATACAACATGCAAACAGTAGTTTTTCTGGACATGCTTTTCCACCCCAAAACATAAAAACCGAAAATAGGGGAGTGCGTGAATACTCACGATGTTTTGTGTAGACACAAGCGGTACTTCGGGATGCACCAACGTCTTACTACCGGGATCCTACGACATCAAACACACGCACTAGTGAGTTTCCATGTCGATATCTAATGCTAATATACTAAACTCTACATATAGGGAAATGCCAATTTATGTTTTAGTATTGGATTTTATATCAATTAGTTACAGTTTTTCTGAAGTAATGAAATTCTATATATCGGGCGATTAATTACAACCTTGGAATATAAACTTTCCAAATTTTTAAGTCCTTATTACAACATAAATTCACGAAAATAGCATTCGAGGGGTAAAAATTCTCAAACTTTTTATTTAACTGTCATTACACAATACTAAGCTGGGAAAATTATAAAGATGGATTTCCAAGCTGTTTAATTATATTTTATGATTTTTGAGCATTTATTTCAATAAAAATTGAAATAAATAGAAAACAGTTTCCAAAATTACCCAAACTTTTTATTTAATTGTTATTATACATAAATAGGCTGGGAAAAATATAAAAGATATTTTTCAGTGGGTATTTCTATTTTTGCTTGCTTTATTCCTTTAAATAGTCATTAATTAAAGAAATAATATTAAACAGTTAAAATAAATCACCATAAATTTTTTGAACATCATTTACAGTATACATATCCTGAGAAAAATATCAAAAGTGGTTTTCATAATGTATAAACTGGTTTTGGGTATTTATGTATATATTAAGTGTATTTTAGTGCAATTAACTTTAGAAAATAAGAGAAAAATAGTTTACAGTAGAGAAAAAGATTCAAAATTTTCATGTAACCTCCTACTCTATAATATTATATCCTGGTAAATTTTTTATGAATTTTGGATAATCAGAACTATTTCTCCCATTTTTAGACCATTATAATTACCAAAAATCGGGAAAAATAGTAAAACATGATGAAAAATCTTGAAATTATTTTCTGGAGTCACCCATCACAGGTAAGGTATGCGAAAATTGTTAGATACAATTTTCACATCTTATAAAGTGGTTTTGTAATTTATCATGTCCTAAATAAAAGAAAATTAGAAATCATATGAAACAGTAACAAAAATTGCTGAAATTTGGTGAGGGGTCATTATTTCCCATAAGGATTTATGGTTGGGTTTAAGGCCATTGTTTAAGCAAGATAAAAATAGTGATCACAGAAAAAGAGCTGTATGCGCAACCTTTTTGTAAAATCTGCTAAAAATCGGATATTTAATATTTTACAGTGAGACCAGTTGGGTTTGAAAGTTAACTCGTGGAACTAACCAATACAAAAAGAATATCATGATTTGGTTAAGAAATGACTGAGTTATGACTGTTCAAAGTCGAACAAAGTAATCTGGCAGATTGCATGTTTGCTTGTGTGCATTATTAGGGTATTTCAACAAGAACATCATGCATGTCTTTGGTAAGGCCCGATTTCTAACACATGCATGGAATGAATGAGCATCCAAGATGTACTAGAAATGGTTTAAATGCTTTTGTTCATGCATGAACACAAAAGAAATGGAGAAGAACATGAAATATTAGGTTTTGATGTCACATGATCATATGTGCATCTTTTCCACTCCTTGCATGGGTTTGATCCCGGATTTTCACCATCTCTAACACATGCATTGTGTTATGGTGAGAATCTACAAACCACAAGGGGAGAATAAAGATTTCTAGCCATGGAAAGGCATAGAATCCGAAAAGTAGAGAAGACTAAGAGGAAAAAGAGGTTTAACCATGAAACTATGGAAGAAGATGTTGTTGTTTACCTTGGTTTTGACCTTGAGAGAAGTAAGAACACTTCAAGGGCTTCACAATCTCGAAATTTTGCAGAGAAATGAGAGGATTTTCGTGAGTTTAGAGAGAGGGAAGAAGAGAGTGAAGTGTGTGAAGAGAGTGAAGTGAGAGAGTGAAGAGGGAAGAGGTGGAGTAAGGGTTTAAGCTTAATGATTGTGTTTTGGGGAAGAGAGAGGGCATGGGGAGGGGTGATGGCCAGTTTTTGCATGCATTTTGGCCTCCTCTCTCCTAAATTTTAAACTTTATAAACTTCCCTCCTATATTTTATATAAAAACATTCATTTTTATAAAATGTTTATTAAGCAATTTGATTTATTTAAAAATCTTGTTTTCAACAAATAATTTATGATTAATACTTGTAATTTATATTTCTAGTTCATTGGTATAATCCATAATTTGATTAATAAAATTTGATATTAGGAAGTTTATAGCCAAATTTTATAAAGTTTTTAAGCTTTATAATTTATAACTTTGGATTTTTGGCTCTTTAGGGTTTTTGGAATATTGTTTGATATTCAACAACATGTTGAAGTATAATTAGAATGTTTTAATTTATTTTTAGAGTTTTATACCCTATTTTAATTAGAACAAAGCTTGAAGCTTTATTTTAATTATAGTATTGGCATTTCCTATTGTAGCTAAGCAACTTACTAGAATTGTAAGTATCAAGTATATTAGTCCTAGACCTTAGTTGGATCCTAGTTTATGCACGATTTTTGACCTAATTTATACTACTAGGTCATGGCATGTTGTGCATGAATGGTTATTATAAAGATGCATGAGTCCAAGAATGACCTGAATTGGCAGTTGTCACAGTATCCCCCACTTAAAAAGAATTTCGTCCCGAAATTCATTCTATGTCATTGCTTGTCATCGCAAGGGAAAAGTTGCAGATACTTTTCCTTTATGAAGTCCTCGCGCTCCCAGGTGTACTCCGGCCCGCGTTTTGAGTTCCATTGAACTTTCACAATCGGGATCTTACTCCGCTTAAGTGGTTTTACCTCCCTGTCAAGGATTTCTATCGGTTCCTCAACGAAGCTTAGCTTATCATTGATCTTAATTTCCTCCAGGGGTACTATCAATGTTTCGACGGCTAGACATTTCTTAAGGTTGGAGACGTGGAATGTGTCGTGAATGGCGCTTAACTCTTGGGGCAATTGGAGTTTATACGCTACTGGACCAATCCTTTCAAGGATTTCAAAGGGTCCAACATATCTCGGGCTTAGTTTTCCTTTCTTACCAAAACGCACAAGCCCTTTCCAAGGCGACACTTTTAAAAGTACCTTGTCTCCTACTTGGAATTCTAATGGTTTTCGACGATTATCCACATAACTTTTCTGACGATCTCTAGCAGCTTTAAGCTTATCCTTGATGATAGCAATCTTGTCGGATGTTTCCTGGATAAGTTCGACTCTAGTCAACTGTCTGTCTCCGATTTCTGTCCAGCATAAGGGCGAACGACACTTGCGTCCATACAATGCTTCATATGGAGCACATTGGATACTCGTGTGGTAACTGTTATTGTAGGAAAACTCAATTAGGGGTAAATGAGTATCCCAATTTCCTTTGAACTCAATGACACACGCTCGTAGCATGTCTTCCAATGTTTGTATTGTTCTCTCTGTTTGCCCATCTGTCTGAGGGTGGTAAGCTGTGCTCAAATCTATCTTGGTTCCTAGTGCCCTCTGTAACATCCACCAAAATCGAGATGTAAAACGACTATCTCTATCAGAAATGATAGATAGGGGTACACCATGCAGAGGAACAATTTTGTCGATGTAGATTTGGGCCAATTTTTCCATCTTGAAATCTTCTCGAATGGGGAGAAAGTGTGCAGATTTCGTCAGTCGATCCACTATGACCCAAATTGAGTCATGACCTTTAGCAGTTCTAGGAAGTTTGGTTACAAAGTCCATAGATATTTGCTCCCATTTCCATTGGGGAATTTCAGGTTGTTGCAACAACCCGGATGGTTTCTGATGTTCAGCTTTGACTATTGAGCATGTCAAACACTTCCCAACGTACAAGGCAATATCCTTTTTCATTCCAGGCCACCAATAGTACTCTTTAAGATCCTTGTACATCTTATCTGCTCCAGGGTGGATGGAGTATTTAGATCGATGGGACTCCTCTAGTACCATGTCTCTCAGGTTGTTAACCCTTGGAATCCAGACCCTGTCTTTAAAATAACGAACTCCATCAGGTTTGGTTTCAAATCTTTCTTCTAAACCATGTAAAGTTTCGCCTGGAAGATTTTCCTTGCATAACGCTTTCTCCTGGGCATTAATGATTTGAGATTTCAAGCTTGTCTGGAATTACCATTCCCAAAGCTCTCACATGGGAAGGTTTCACTCTTTCTTTCCTACTAAGAGCGTCGGCTACTACGTTAGCCTTCCCTGGGTGATATCGTATCTCACAATCATAATCACTAAACAACTCTACCCATCTTCTCTGCCGCATGTTTAATATGTTCTGATCCAGGATATGCTGAAGGCTTTTGTGATCGGTATAAATGGTGCACTTGGTTCCGTACAAATAATGCCTCCATATCTTAAGGGCGAAAACTATTGCTCCTAGTTCTAGATCATGGGTGGTATAATTCTTCTCGTGCGGTTTGAGTTGTCTGGAAGCATATGCAATGACCTTATCTTTTTGCATTAGCACACATCCTAATCCTTTATGAGACGCATCACAATACACCACAAAGTTCTCTAATCCTTCTGGTAAAGCCAGAATTGGTGCATTGCACAGCTTGTTTTTCAGGATTTGAAACGCCTCTTCGTGTTTCTCTTCCCAGAGAAATTTTCTATCCTTTTGGGTCAAAGATGTTAATGGTTGAGCAATCCTAGAGAAATTCTCAATGAAGCGTCTGTAGTACCCAGCTAATCCTAGGAATTGTCGTATTTCTGTCGGGGTTTTGGGGGCCTCCCATTTCTTGATTGCCTCTATCTTAGCTGGATCTACATGGATTCCTCTTTCACCGATCACATGACCAAGAAAATGTACTTTCCGAATCCAAAATTCACACTTAGTGAACTTGGCATACAATTTATGTTCCTTCAACAGCTCCAACACTAGCTTTAGATGTCTATTGTGATCTTCTTTGGTCCGCGAGTAAACAAGTATGTCATCGATAAATACAATTACAAACCTGTCTAGGTATGGTCTACAGACCCTATTCATCAAATCCATGAATATAGCGGGTGCGTTCGTTAGTCCAAAAGGCATGACTAAGAACTCATAATGTCCATAACGGGTTCTAAATGTTGTTTTGTGAATGTCCTCTTCGTGAATTCTTAGCTGATGATACCCTGACCGAAGGTCGATTTTTGAGAAGTAGGAAGTGCCCTGCAACTGATTGAACAAGTCATCTATTCTAGGGAGGGGATATCGATTCTTGATTGTCAACTTGTTCAATTCTCTGTAATTAATGCACATTCAGAACGAACCATCTTTCTTTTTGACGAATAACACTGGGGCTCCCCAAGGTGAAGAACTTGGTCGAATAAACCCTTTGTCTAGAAGTTCTTGAAGTTGTCCGGATAGTTCTTGCATCTCAGATGGTGCAAGGCGATATGGTGCTTTTGCTACCGGTGCCGCTCCGGGAATTAAGTCTATCCGAAATTCGACCTGTCTATAAGGGGGTAGACCGGGCAATTCCTCCGGAAATACTTCGGGATAGTTTTGAACCACTGGAATCTCCTTGAGTTGCTTAGCTTCAGGTTCTCTTTCTAGCACGTGGGCCATGAATGCAATACAATTCTTCTTCAGGTACTTGTGAACCTTCACGCTTGATACTATGTTTAAACTTCTTCCTGGCTTCTCACCGTGTATGATAAGGGTTTCTCCATTAGGGAGAGGCACTCTAATGACTTTCTCATAACAACCAATGTCCGCTCTATTTTTGGATAACCAATCCATCCCTACTATCACATCAAAACTACCTAGCTCTATAGGAATTAGGTCAATGCTAAAGAGTTTATCAGCTAAATTCAAAGTACAACCAGGAATTATATCACTAGCCCTAATTTCATACCCATCATCAAGTTCAATAGCATAAGCATTCCTCATCTTTACCGATTTCAAGCCAATTAACGGTCTAAATGCTAAAGAAACAAAACTCCTATCTGCTCCCGCATCGAATATTACTGATGCAAAATGGTTGTTCAGGAGGAACGTACCTGTTATCACCTCAGGGTTCTAACGAGCTTCTTCTGCACCAATCACAAAGGCTACACCTGTTGGCTGTCCAGCTTGATTTCCTTGAAAGTTTTGCCTGGCTTGGCCTTGTCCATTGTTACCAGGTCCATTGTTCAGTTTAGGACATGCTCTACGGAGATGATCAGTACTCCCGCACTCGTAACATGTCCTTTTTCCCTCCTTATTCACCTTACAATACTTCGAGTAATGGCCTGTTTGCTTACAGTTTTGGCACACCGGGCAAGCTCCCTTGTGATGGAAGTTACACTTATTGCATTTCGGAAGCGGCCCTGAGTACTGCTTTCGCTCCTGCACTTCTTGTCCTTGAGTTTTCACTGGTTCTTGCTCCTGGGCTCTTACCATAAAGTTTCTTGAGACTTTCTGCTTCCTCCCTGACTTGCCTCCATACCTTTTCTCTCCCTGATCTGCTGGCTTCCTCTTGCTACTAGAGCTTTCCTTTGCCGATGCTCCCATCCTTATCACATCATTGGTTAGTCGATTTGCTAGGCTTACTGCACTTTGAATGGTAGTTGGGTTTGCTGAGGTAACCATTCCCCGAATCTCTGGTGCCAGACCCCAGATGTAACGATCTATCCGTTTCTCCTCAGGAGTAACCATGTGAGGTACTAGTTTTGCTAGTTCATGAAATCGGACTGTGTACTTCTTTATTTGTGTTCCAACCATAGAATGGTTCCAGAATTCATATTCAAGTTTCTGAAGTTCATCCTTGGGACAATACTCCTCTATCAGCAGCTTCTTTAGGTCTTCCCAAGTTAGCTGATATGCTGCTGTATGGCCTCGGGTTTGCACTAGAGTATTCCACCAGGTTAATGCCCTATCTTGGAATAGGCAAGATGCATACTCAACTTTGTTGCGCTCGAGGCATTTGCTAATATGAAGGACCGACTCCATGCTGTCAATCCATTTCAGTAACCCGACCGCACCTTCCTTTCCATGGAACTCCTTAGGTTTACAGGCCATAAAGGACTTGTAGTTGCATTCTCTTTCATTGTTTCCCCGGTTTCCTCCACTACTTCCTTGGTTAGCATTAAGTCCTGCAGTTACTTGAGTAACAATGTTTGGGATTGCTTGCATGAGTTGTTGTGCTACCATTTGAGCAACATCGGGCGTTTCGTTCTGTGGGCGCCCGCGATTAGGCCTTCCTGACATGGTTCTATGACACAGGAGAAGAAATACGTATAAATACATAAAATAATGTATAATATGTATTTCACTACCATTTTGAAAACCGTAAGTGTTGTCAAATTAATGGGTTGCATTAATACTATGCTTATAGATTTGAGAAAGGAAAGAAAAGAAAAATCTCTTTTATTCAACCATTTACCAAATAAATTTTAGGGTTTGACCTCATAGTAAAAGTTTTCAAACATAAAATAAAATTTTTTCATTACCATTTGAAATAGTATTAAAACCAAACCAATACATCAATCCCAAAATAAAGTTTTAAATATTTTCCCAAAAGACACCCAACATGGGTTTTCATTTCAAAACAAAATAAAACAAAATACTGAAATCAGAACCAAAAGCCAATCGCTATCCCAACAAGAAGCATCAACACCACAATCAGGAACAGCCCACCAAACACATAAAATGCTGTCATCGCATGACCTGCCTCTCGTCTAGCAGCACTAGCAGTGTCAGCAGTCTCCATCGAATGCTGATACAGGATTTCCATTCCTGCCAAGACTTCATCCAAAACTTCTCGATGCCCAGCTATCACAACGAGACTGTGACGTAGGCCCGCTGCTATCGACTGCAATCTCCGGGACTCCTCCGGGGTCATACCTGGCTGTCTGACAGGTATCCCTATGACTTGCTGAGGTGAGGGTGCTCTCGGTCCTGCATCGCTGGGTTCTGCTCCGCTAGGTCCTGCCGTGCCATGTCCTGCTGTGCTGGCGGGTATCCTTCCTGGAATGGGAACACTCTTCCTCGCTGTCATCCGAATGCGAAGTCCATAGAGCGGTGGCTGTGGCAACACCGATGTAGGTGATGCCTCGCGTCGTTGACTCGGGGCGTTGTCATTGCTGATCTCCACCGAGTTCCCAGTATCTTCCGTATCCTCTGATGGGTCTTCTTCTACCGAGGCAGGGGGATTACATCGAGGGATAACAGTGACGTAGCCGGATTCATCGGCTGAGGCGGTAGCGCGGGAAGATGACGATGTTGACATAGTGGACTGTGACATAGTTTCAATGAGATATGAAATAAATGACAATGCATGCCTATAATATGCAATGCTTACACACACCAAAATTAACCTTTTGAAAATTTGAAATAAAGTTTTCTCAAATATTTTTGTTGAACATATTCCCATTATAATTAGCTCAAGCTTTGTATAAATCTTTTCTTAATTAAACATAGGTGATCAGGCTATGTTTAATCAAGGTCCAATAATACAACTCCCGACCTAATTATACTAGTAATATGTTTGATGTAAAAAGAATTTCTTTGTAAGTTTTAGTTATAGGTTGTGTTTTCTTAAAGAAAAACCGATGTTCTCTATAACTTTAGCTCTGATACCACTTCTGTCACACCCCGCTAAAGCGGAAACGCAAGGTATGACAGCGATAACGGTTTCAATGCAAAAGATAAAGATACATCACCATAGCAGTATTTAAAAGTTTACAACCCATAGCTTCAAAAGAAACAAAATACAAGTTTTTCAAAATAACATTGTTCAAAATATAGCTTCATAATAGCTTCAACACGATGCAGCATGCTCTATGATGATGAATCTTTACATCCACTTACTAATTACCTCCTGAAAAAGCATGTAAAACGAGCGTCATCTATGAAAATAGTTGGTGAGTATCACAAGTTTATAAATCGAGGGTACAATAATGCTTTTCGTAAGTACAAGTACATTGCTTTAATGATAAAACAAAGTTGATTGCTATTAAGGTATACAAGTTTATTGCTAGAACGGGAAACACGTTTGTATGTGTATGAGCAAACAATGAGTCTCAACCAAACCTATGACTGAAGCCCTATCGAGATCTATGCTTATCGTTCCATAGATGAATATGGTATCATGCACTCCAGCGATTCGGGCGAGTGAGGAGTTGTCAATTCCTAATAGCGCTATCCATAACGACCATTGGCTCAAAGAGTTAATGGTTAGAAATAAGGGAAGGGCCTTAGTACGATAAGTTCTCATGTTCCGTGTTGCATAGACATACATAAAGAAACATAGCAATACAATAGCAATCATGTTTGATACAATTCAATTTAAATACAACATGCAAACAGTAGTTTTTCTGGACATGCTTTTCCACCCCAAAACATAAAAACCGAAAATAGGGGAGTGCGTGAATACTCATGATGTTTTGTGTAGACACAAGCGGTACTTCGGTATGCACCAACGTCTTACTACCGGGATCCTACGACATCAAACACACGCACTAGTGAGTTTCCATGTCGATATCTAATGCTAATATACTAAACTCTACATATAGGGAAATGCCAATTTATGTTTTAGTATTGGATTTTATATCAATTAGTTACACTTTTTCTGAAGTAATGAAATTCTATATATCGGGCGATTAATTACAACCTTGGAATATAAACTTTCCAAATTTTTAAGGCCTTATTACAACATAAATTCACGAAAATAGCATTCGAGGGATAAAAATTCTCAAACTTTTTATTTAACTGTTATTACACAATACTAAGCTGGGAAAGTTATAAAAATGGATTTCCAATCTGTTTAATTATATTTTATGATTTTTGAGCATTTATTTCAATAAAAATTGAAATAAATAGAAAACAGTTTCCAAAATTACCCAAACTTTTTATTTAATTGTTATTATACATAAATAGGCTGGGAAAAATATAAAAGTAATTTTTCAGTGCGTATTTCTATTTTTCCTTGCTTTATTCCTTTAAATAGTCATTAATTAAAGAAATAATATTAAACAGTTAAAATAAATCACCATAAATTTTTTGAACATCATTTACAGTATACATATCCTGGGAAAAATATCAAAAGTGGTTTTCATAATGTATAAACTGGTTTTGGGTATTTATGTATATATTAAGTGTATTTTAGTGCAATTAACTTTAGAAAATAAGAGAAAAATAGTTTAAAGTAGAGAAAAATATTCAAAATTTTGATGTAACCTCCTACTCTTTAATATTATAACCTGGTAAATTTTCATGAATTTTGGATAATCAGAACTATTTCTCCCATTTTTAGACCATTATAATTACCAAAAATTGGGAAAAATAGTAAAGCATGATGGAAAATCTTGAAATTATTTTCTGGAGTCACCCATCACAGGTAAGGTATGCGAAAATTGTTAGATACAATTTTGACATCCTATAAAGTGGTTTTGTAATTTATCATGTCCTAAATAAAAGAAAATTAGAAATCATATGAAACAGTAACAAAAATTGCTGAAATTTGGTGAGGGGTCATTAATACCCATAAGGATCATCCATGAATTTATTTAGGATTTATTGACCTTTGGAAGTATTTTATATTATTTATGCCCTTGATTTTAGCAATAATTCTAATAAATCAAAGAAATAACAAAAGCTCTTGAAATTTTCCAGATTATCTCATGCATGCAAGGGCTTTCAAAAGGAAAAATGTAAAAAAATGTATTCAGAAGATAAATGAGGGTAATGATTCCAAACAAGTTAAGAAAAGTTGCATGCAATAATGCATGAAGTGTAAATGTGGCTGAAGTTCATGAATTTGTGTAGCCCATTCAGTGAGGTTTTAAGCCACGAAATTTCAACCATAATTTACTAGATATGTTAAGTTTCTAAGGTATTTTTTCTCAGATTTATGGTTGGGTTTAAGGCCATTGTTTAAGCAAGATAAAAATAGTGATCACAGAAAAAGAGCTGTATGCGCAACCTTTTTGTAAAATCTGCTAAAACTCGGATATTTAATATTTTACAGTGAGATCAGTTGGGTTTGAAAGTTAACTCGTGGAACTAACCAATACAAAAACAATATCATGATTTGGTTAAGAAATGACTGAGTTATGACTGTTCAAAGTCGAACAAAGTAATCTGGCAGATTGCATGTTTGCTTGTGTGCATTATTAGGGTATTTCAACAAGAACATCATGCATGTCTTTGGTAAGACCCGATTTCTAACACATGCATGGAATGAATGAGCATCCAAGATGTACTAGAAATGGTTTAAATGCTTTTTTTCATGCATGAACACAAAAGAAACGGAGAAGAACATGAAATATTAGGTTTTGATGTCACATGATCATATGTGCATCTTTTCCACTCCTTGCATGGGTTTGATCCCGGATTTTCACCATCTCTAACACATGCATTGTGTTATGGTGAGAATCTACAAACCACAAGGGGAGAATAAAGATTTCTAGCCATGGAAAGGCATAGAATCCGAAAAGTAGAGAAGACTAAGAAGAAAAAGAGGTTTAACCATGAAACTATGGAAGAAGATGTTGTTGTTTACCTTGGTTTTGACCTTGAGAGAAGTAAGAACACTTCAAGGGCTTCACAATCTCGAAATTTTGCAGAGAAATGAGAGGATTTTCGTGAGTTTAGAGAGAGGGAAGAAGAGAGTGAAGTGTGTGAAGAGAGTGAAGTGAGAGAGTGAAGAGGGAAGAGGTGGAGTAAGGGTTTAAGCTTAATGATTGTGTTTTGGGGAAGAGAGAGGGCATGGGGAGGGGTGATGGCCGGTTTTTGCATGCATTTTGGCCTCCTCTCTCCTAAATTTTAAACTTTATAAACTTCCCTCCTATATTTTATATAAAAACATTCATTTTTATAAAATGTTTATTAAGCAATTTGATTTATTTAAAAATCTTGTTTTCAACAAATAATTTATGATTAATACTTGTAATTTATATTTCTAGTTCATTGGTATAATCCATAATTTGATTAATAAAATTTGATATTAGGAAGTTTATAGCCAAATTTTATAAAGTTTTTAAGCTTTATAATTTATAACTTTGGATTTTTGGCTCTTTAGGGTTTTTGGAATATTGTTTGATATTCAACAACATGTTGAAGTATAATTAGAATGTTTTAATTTATTTTTAGAGTTTTATACCCTATTTCAATTATAACAAAGCTTGAAGCTTTATTCTAATTATAGTATTGACATTTCCTATTGTAGCTAAGCAACTTACTAGAATTGTAAGTATCAAGTATATTAGTCCTAGACCTTAGTTGGATCCTAGTTTATGCAAGATTTTTGACCTAATTTATACTACTAGGTCAAGGCATGTTGTGCATGAATGGTTATTATAAAGATGCATGAGTCCAAGAATGACCTGAATTGGCAGTTGTCACAAATGGGGACGTGGTACTTGTCCATCACCCATTTCGTGATAAGAGTCTAGAACCGGGCATACGAGATTTCTGAGTGTCTGGAAGTAGAGGAGAGACTCTGAATGAGTTGTTGCCACAGAACTGACCCGTAGTCCATGTTGATGCCATTGTAGATCCCATACATGATGGAGACAAATAAACGACTGGCTCCATCAGACCCGACACTTCGTTCAGATAAACCCTTGAACAAAACAGTAAACATCCTATTCCACTGTGGAGGTAGGCACGACTTCTTGAATTTTGTCACCGTAGTAAGTACCTCCGTGTATCCCATGTTGTAGAACATGTTGAACAGATGACCCATGGGAATTGATTCTGGATTGACCCTGGAAGAATCCGCGGCAAACCCTAACAACGAGTAAAACCGCTGCTTTGAAATCGACGCCTTGTGCTGAAAGACATCGAAGAAGATTCTGTCAACGACCTTGTCGTAGTGAGCAGTAGCAAAGATTTTTGATAGGAACTCCATTGGAACAGTCTCAGTCCTTGAAAGAGCAGGAGCAATTGGAGAATACTTCAGGCACTCCATGATGGGGAACATGAATGCGTCATACGATTGAGGGGTTAAATCAATGATCAAGCTTTGCTGTGGGCGAATGGGCAAAATGTGGGATGTTGCATGAACTGAAGAAGAATCTGCCATTGCTTCGAAGAAAGTAGAGAAGATGATGAACAGTGAATGGTGAAGAATTTATGACTCTCTGGAAATATAGGCACGGTAAAGAGGTAAATGGTGGTTTACACTGCCTTTTATAGTGAGGGTAAAGGAGAGAGAAAAATCTTTCCAAATCTTCGAGCGGAAAATGAAGGGTTTTTCGGAGTTGACTGATGCGTGACAGTTGGGGATGTCGATGATCACGCATGAGAGAGAGTGTCAATCCCTAATTACACGCCTTCCCATCAAGCGCTGTTTGGAGAAGAAACAGTTCCATTTCGCACGCTTTACATTCTGGCGCCGTTTGAAATTAAATCGATTGGACTCCCACCTGAGTCATCATTTCATCATCTTATCCTTTAACGGCATCTTTTAAAAATTCTTCCACGTGGATTAAAATGCACCGCAATCTTTTATAACAACCAAGCAAATTAAAACCCCTTGAAATTAATGAAACCAGAATTTTGGAAAATCAAAAAGATTTTCGTTCTGAGTGTGTAACAAAAATAAGAAGAAATAAAACAACACTTTTTTAGGGATTATGTGATGTCAAAAAAGACACGAAACAATAGATCCCGGGCACGAATCTCTTCCTTTAAAGTCAAGAAAGACCTTAAAGTGTTTGTGAGGTTTCCCGTTGAATAACGATCAGACACTTGTTAAGAAGTATTGAAAGGCTTCTTTTAATTAGGTTTATATGGGCGGCTTTCGCTTCAATTCAGAGTTCCTGATCTTGATATAAGACAGAAATCGAACGAAGTACTTGTGAGACCAGTGTAGTCTGTTGAACAAGTAGGTTTGAGATAATTTAATTTGACTAGGAAATATATAAAATCTCAACAAAAATTAAAACAGGATCCCAAGGGAAGAAATGTTATTGTTTTTAACAATTTCATAGGAATCACACAAAAGAAAAAAAATTGAGATTTCATGGAGGTACGTTCGTCAATTCATCAGTGAAAACTAGAGCAAATTAATTGTTCACCGTCAATGCATATTGGGTATTGAATTTTGGGTTTCACTTAGCGCGTAGTAGCACGACATTAAGATCATAAACACAGAAATTGTGTAACCATAAACCTCAGTTGTAATGTCTGAGAGTCTCAACGGTTACGTTGGTGAAACGAATAAGATGGAGAAATGTAATGGAGATGTTGTAAATAAACCAAAGTACCTCTGCTGTGAATAGAAGGACCAAACAGAAAACGCTTATCTCATGTGAGAAGAGAGTTAGGTAGCTCATGATTAGAATAAATATGATAGCCTAATTGGGAAGACAAGGTTTGTTTATACCAAGTCATTAAGGCTATTATTCAGAATCAGGTGAGACTTTAGACACATACAACAACATGCTTCTAGGGACGCTTAGCTAATTAAACAATTTCCCTATAAACGAACACAAAAAATAAAGCCAAAAGGAAAAAATAACAAAATTTTTTTGGAGTTTTTGATAATAAGAAAAAAATAAAAAAAAATAAGACATACAAAAAAATTTTTGGAACCGAACCCGAGCGTTCAGTCTATTTCGGTAGAAAAAAAAGTTTGGGAACTGAACCCGAGCGTTCGGTCTATTTCGGGTGAGAAAAAAATGTTGGAACCGAACCCGAGCGTTCGGTCTATTTTGGGTGAGGAAAAAATGTTAGAACCGAACCCGAGCGTTCGGTCTATTTCGGTTGCCAAAAAAATTTGAGTTTGAAATAGAAAAGAACTTGGAAAATGAGATAAAAGAATCTGGAAAAATAATAGAAAAGATATACAACCAAGAAAACTACCTTTGAGTGATAAGCGAAAGTCAGATTTTACAACCGAACCCGAGCGTTTGGTTCATTTCGGTTCATTTCAGCCTACATAAGACCCGAACCCGAACGTTCGGTCTATTTCGCTTCTAACTTTTAGTTTTGAGAAGAAATCTTTGGTACTGACTCTGATTCCATCATACCTAGCCCTTGTAGGATTTTGTTGAAAGATGCTTCAGGAAGAGCTTTGGTGAAGATGTCAGCCGGTTGATCAGTGGTTCGAATAAAGTGAATTTCGACGTTCCTATCTTCCACGTGATCCTTAATGAAGTGATACCTCAGTGCTATGTGCTTAGTCTTGGAGTGTTGCACTGGGTTATGACAGATCCTAATTTCACTTTCAGAGTCGCAATACAGTGGGATGTTTTTCATATTGAGTCCATAGTCCCGGAGCTGGCTTTGGATCCAAATCACTTGAGATGTACAGGAGGCAGCTGCGATGTATTCTGCTTCAGCGGTAGACAGAGATACACAAGTCTGTTTCCTTGATTGCCAGCTAACCAACTTCCCATCAAGGAATTGGCAGCCTCCCGTGGTGCTTTTCCTGTCTAGTCCACAACCTCCAAGGTCTGCGTCGGAGTAGGCTTGAACAAAGAATCCTGAGTTGGATGGATACCATAAGCCTAGAGAGGTAGTTCGCTTAAGATACCGGAGTATGTTCTTCGCTGCAAACATATGAGGTTCACGAGGATTTGCCTGAAATCTAGCACAGTAACAAACAGAAAACATTATATCAGGCCTGCTAGCAGTAAGGTACATTAGAGAGCCGATTATCTGGTGATATAGCGTAATATCAACTGCTGGCTTATCCAAGGATGGAGTGAGCTTGGTGCCGAACGCCATTGGAACTTTAACCTTTGAGTCTCCCATCATGCCGAATTTTGCAAGGAGAGTCTTGGTGTAGGCTTCCTGGTTAATAAAGATGCCTTCGGGTCCCTGTCTAATATTTAAACCATGGAAAAAGTTAATTAGACCCATTGAGCTCATTTCAAATTTTGTCTCCATCAGCTTTCTGAATTCAGCCGTTAAGCTAGGATTCGTTGAGCCAAAGACGATATCATCGACATAGATTTGAACAATCATAAGGTGGTTACCTTCCTTCTTAAGAAAGAAGGTTGGGTCAACCGAACCTTGTTTGAATTTGGATATCTTTAAAAACTTAGTTAGCGTTTCATACCAGGCCCTCGGTGCTTGTTTCAGTCCATATACCGCTTTGTCCAGAACATAACAGTGATTAGGGTATTTTTCATTGACGATTCCAGGAGGTTGCTCCACGTACACCATTTCTTCAAGTTCTCCATTTAGAAATGCACACTTGACATCCATTTGGTAGACCTCAAAGTTCTTGTATGCAACATAGGCTAGAAATATTCGAACAGATTCCAGCCTAGCTACAGGAGCAAAAGTTTCCTCATAGTCGATTCCTTCCTCCTGGTAGTATCCTTTCACCACTAGACGAGCTTTGTTTCTGATCACATTGCCTTCCTTGTCCATTTTATTTCTGAAGACCCATTTGAGACCAACAACCGAGGCATCTTGAGGAGTTGGAATGAGGCGCCAAACTTTATTTCTTTCGAACTCATTAAGTTCGTCTTGCATAGCTTGAACCCAATCGGAGTGATCAAGAGCAGTGTTTACTGTCTTTGGTTCAACTTTTAAGACGAAGGAGTTAAACATACAAAACTCTACCTTTGAAAATAAGGAAGTTTGCTTTGCCTTCAGTTGTGATCGAGTCAGGACATTTTCAATGACATTATCGATAACCTGTGAAACAGGATGATCTCTGGTCCATTTGACAAGAGGAGGGTAATTTGGATCATAAGATGGATCCAATTCAGTATTTACCAGCTCTTCTTGTTTAGATTGACTATCATCGTCATAAGACATATCTGCATTCTCCCCCTCGACATATAAACTTTCAGGTGTATGTTGACTTTCCGGAGCTACAGGAGTTTCAGGTGGTGATGAGCTTTCGGGTGTTGCAGTAGTTTCGGGTGTTGTTGTGCTTTCGGGTATTACTGGACTTCCAATTGGGCTTTCGGGTGTAGCTTGAGAGCAGTTCTCCCCCTCAACATGTGAGTCCGGCTGTGTTAACGAAGAGAGATCCTCCCCCTCAACTGAAGCGTCATGTTGTGGAGGGACGTTTGGACCTGATCCTCCTTCATTCATTTGCTTGGCAGCATCTTCGATGAGTTGCTTCAGATGATCTACTTTGTTGTCTGTTGCACTAGCTTCAGGGAGAGTAGCCTTCTCTGGTTCATCGAATAATTCAACAAACTTCTCATACAGATTTGCGATCGAGGCTGTGACTTGTCTTGTTTGAGAAAAAATTTCTCCAACTGTTTCTTCCGTGGCCTTCAACTTTTTGACATAGCTATCATCAAAAGTCACATAATAAGTTTCTTCTATCTTCCTTGAACGCTTGTTTAATACCCGATAGGCTTTCGAAGTGAGAGAATATCCTAGGAAAATCCCTTCATCGGCTTTGACGTCGAACTTGTTACGATGTTCTTTAGAGTTGAAGATGAAACACCGTGAGCCGAATACATGGAAGAATTTGACATTTGGCTTCCTGTTGTTGAGGATCTCATAAGGAGTGAGAGTAAAGCGCTTATTGAGATAAGACCTGTTCTGCGTAAAACATGCTGCAGCAATAGCATCAGCCCAAAAATATAAAGGTAAAGAAGCAAAATTTAGCATGGTTCGGGCCGCCTCACACAAAGATCAGTTTCGTCTTTCGACAATCCCATTTTGTTGAGGGGTGTAGGGAGCTGAGAAGTTGTGACTGGTTCCTTTTTCGGCCAGGAAATCTTCGAATTCTTTATTTTTGAACTCCAGCCCATTGTCTCTTGTGATGTTGGGAACGATTTTCCACAGTTGCACTTCAACTTGCTTGATGAACTTCTTTAGCTTGATAGTTGCTTCAGATTTGTGCTTCAGAAAGAACACCCATGTAAAACGTGAAAAGTCATCAACAATGAGAAGAATATACTTGCTACCGCCAATACTTTCGACTGATGATGGACCACATAAGTCGATGTGAATTAGCTCTAGGGGCTCAACAACTTTAGTGTTTACAATCGATGGGTGACTTTGACGACTCTGCTTCCCCATTTCACATGCAGCACATACATGTTCTCGTTCATACTTGAGCAATGGAAGACCTCGAACACGACCTCCGGTGACAAGTTTGTTGATATCCTTGAAGTTGAGATGAGAGAGCCATCGGTGCCATAGCCAGCTTTCGTCAGATTGTGCTTTGGATAAGAAGCAGATAGTTGGATTTCCTTTGATGGGTTTGAGATTCAGGGGAAACATTTCGCCTTTGCGCTCTGATTTGAGAATAACACTTTTCGTTTTCTTCTCTATTATCTCCGAACCCTCATCATCGAATGAGACCTTGAGACTGGTACCTCCAACAAGCTGAGATACACTGATAAGGTTGTGATGTATTCCTTCAACGTATGCAACCTTCTGATCGTGAAGTCTCCATTTGTTATCATTCCATAACCTTTTATCGTGCCGAATGAGTTGTTCCCGAACTTGACATTTCTACCATTTGAAAGAGATCGAAATTCCCTCAGCTCTTCCTTCCTTCCTGTCATGTGACGTGAGCAGCCACTGTCAATATACCATTCTTCGTCGAACTGCTCGTCACTGATAACTTGCAGAGATCAAGCAGATTTAGGAATCCAAAGTTTCTTGGGTCCATGTGAGCCTTTCATAGGAATAGGAATAGTAAGAGAGATGTCAACAAGATATGTTCTTTTTATTAACGTTGTTTCATCTTTCTTTTTAATGGTGAAAACTTTAATCTTGTTAGGATTTGTAACATTCGGTTTGGATTCAGGTTTAGGCGTTTGGATCTTGGGATGTTTTTGATTAGTCTTGACTGAGGAAACCTTCGACTTTCCTTTCAAATCTGTTGAAGATTTTGGATTTTGAGTTTGAACAGAATCGGATTTAGAATGAGGTTGAGAGGACTTAGAAGAATTAGAAGAATTAGAATGAGAGAATTTAGAATGAGATGTTTTCTTGGCTTGAGGTTCTAAGTGACCCTTTTATTTTTGATCATCAGTGGGACCAAACCAAGAAATTTGGTCGCTTTTGCTCTTGGAAGCGAACCTATGCTTTCGGTAACTTGTGTTCTCTGAACTGAACCTTTCCTTTCGGTTGTTATACTTTTCAGAATCGAACTTGTCCTTTCGGTTGTTATGGTCTTCAAAACCGAAACTGTCCTCTCGGTTGTTTTTACTTTCTTGTGATCTAACAGTGCTTTTCTCCGACTTTGAATTTTTGTCATGATAAGAGAAATGAGCCTTTTGAGATCGCCAAAACTGTTTTCGTTCGGATAGATTCTTCTTGTATCTCTGATTCCTTTCTTGTTTTTGATCCTTCACATGCTTCGGCTGTCGGTGGATGTTAGCTTTTTGCTTTTGCTTCCTGTCAGCCTGTTCATTTTTAACAGATGAAGGTTCGCTTGAAGGAGTGACTTTTTCTTCAGGAACTTCCTTTGTACCACTAGTACTTGGCACGTTGAAGTTGTCAGGCTTGTTTAGAGGTTCTGGCACATATCTGCCTTTGGTTTTCCAGGACGTCCGCTCTGACAGACCAACGGTCTCGTTTGCATTATCTATAGGAGCAGACCAAAAGAACTCATCACAACCATCAGCATTATCTTCATTTACAATAGCTGCAAGTTCGGCTGTTTGATGTTCGGTTACTCCTGTGACTTTATATACCTAATTGGGAGTCGTCCTTACTTTTTGGTATACAACAGCTTTTTCTTCAAGGATCGGGGACTTATTTTGGGACAAGCGAGCAAACTCCACAGAATTTTCTAAGATAAGGTTTTTGTGGTTTTTGGGTTCGCTCTTGACAAACTCAGAACAGTCAATTTCATCTTCTACAGAAATTTTGCTCATATCATCATCGTCATTAAGCTCAGATGCGTTTTCAACATCAATTTTAGTTTCTGAGCTCAAATTGGCATTCAAAAAGTCAAATTTTTGTATGGTTTTGGTCCTTAGTTTCAGTTTACCATTCTTGTCCAAAAGGTTTTTCAGCATGTCCTTATGGTCCTTGGACTTTATGAAAGATTTGATTTTGTCTAGACCATACATGTAAGTCGGATTTATATCCTCAGACGAAACTACACTTTCACAATTGTATGCTTCAGCGTCGATTTCATCTTCCTTAAACTCAAGGAAGGGCAAAATCATGCGATGAATTTTCTGTCCAATTTCACAGTTAAGATGAAGTTGAGTGATGTTAGAATAAATACGCTTAGCAATAAAACAAAACACATTTCTTTGTTTCAAAAGTTTTAAATTGTCTCTTTGTAAATTGTTGGGCTGAAGATCATTTTTGTTGATTGCGTCTTTTGGGCTCGCTTAGCCTAAGGCTTTTTGTGTACCGGTTTGGGCCTGTCCAACCGTTAACCTTTTATGTTTTGTATATATGTTTACGCTTGCATACATATTAGGTTAAGGTTTTTAGAGATCTGGGTATAGCGATACATCTAAACAACAACAGGTTTCTTTGATCCTTCTTGTAACCTTCCAATTCTCTACAGTTGATGTTCTTAATCGAGCTCTTCTGAGGATTCTGTTTAATCATTCGACACATTTGATTCCATCTTGTCTTGTTCTTATTATTGTGTTTATATCGTCTTTGTTTACTTACTTGTTCAAGATCTAATCGATCTTTATAGATTAAAAGATTGTTTAATCGCATCAATTGGTATCAGAGCAGGAGGCTGTGTAATTGATACACATCTTTTCTGTGAAAAAGATTTCCATTAGGGTTTTTCCGCAATCATCAATATTTATTGAGTCGTCATCTCTTTATTGACGTATCTTGATATTTATTATTTTGCCCTAATCTGTTTTTTTTTACAAGTCTGATCTTTGAACAGGTTTTTACGATCATAATGGACGCGACACAATCAAACCTTATTAATATTTCCAACAGCATTGGTTCGACGACAAAGATTCCGATCTTATATACCCATGACTATGAAGTATGGGCACATCACTTCGAAGACTACGTTATTGGATCGGAGGATAATGGGTATCTCATTTGGGAAGCCATCACCAATGGACCGTTTTCTCATTCTGCAACGTCCAGAATCATCAAGACACAAAAAGAGTACAATGATCTGCTAAAGGACGTGAAAGATATTGCACAAGATGAAAAGGATAAGTTCCAATGCAATATCAAGGCATTAAGGTTGATCAGGTTCGTCCTTCAGTCCGATACATTCAGATTGGTTAGTTCATGCACGACGACAAAGGATGTTTGGGATAGACTTCGCGAACTGTATTCTACAGACGAGGATCTTGAACATTCTATTCAAACTTTGCTCCTATCTGAGTTTGGAGAATTCAGGAAAGGGGTTGAAGAAACTATGACCCAGACGTTTGATCGCTTCAATCATCTTCTCAGCAAGATGATCAAACACGATATTGAAATGAAGCTTATCGAACAGAAGGTTACTTTCCTGAATGGTCTGAGGTCTGAATGGAGAGCAGTGGTTTCCACAGTTAAAGCCCATGAGCAGTTTAAATCATATTCTTTGGCGAAACTGGTGGGTATTCTCAAGTCCCAAGAGAAGATTGTGCTGCAAGAAAAGAACGTCGTTTCCAATCTCGGTTCGTTGGCCCTCCTGTCAAAAAGTAAAGCTGTTATGGAGGATGAAGACCTCAACCTAGAGGAATATGATCTCACATCAGAGGATTATGCCATGATGGTGTCCAATCCCAAGAGGTTCATAAAGAAGAGATTCCCCTGCAACAAAAACTGAAACTGGCAGGGGAGTTACAGCTCTGAAAAAGTGATTAATGAACCGAAAGCTGAGGAGCATAAGAAGGAACCGAAGGTGGATGGTGATTCTGGAGTAAGCTGTTTCTACTGTGGTGGGAAAAATCATTATGCTAAGGACTCTGTCCTTAAGAAAATGACTGAAAAAGATGATGGGAATGACGAGGAAGCAGTATTGCAGAAAAGACTGGACGAGTTAAGAAAGAAGAAGTCTACCGCTAACCCTCCGGTTAATGCTCTTATTGTGCAGGGTTCGGTTCAAGGTGATGAGTTCGGTAGCACGGAAGTTTGGTCTACTGACTCAGAAGACGAAGAAGTGAGGCAGCCTACCCATGGAAATGCCTACATGTCTAGGGAAGAAAGCAGTGGTGGAAGATGCTTCATGGTAACTGACGTATCTCATATGAGGGGATACAACACCGATGGAGGCAGTGATGGACCGAAGGCAAAGGAGGACATGTGCTTTATGGCCAAACCGCTCAGCCAGCAGTTCAATGAGCTCGATGAACTGATAAAGAAGGTACAATCTGTTTTTATTTCATGCAAAGTACCATCATACTCTTATGAGAAAGAACTAAAAAATGTCAATACAAGAATTTCTCATCTAGATAGTAGCTTAACTCAAACTCGAGTCACAAATTCTAACCTAACTGATCAATTGAGCAGGGCGGCGTCGAAGAGTGAGGAGCGGAGAATGTGGATAGAATTAAAGGAGTCAGAATTAGTCAAAGTTAAAGATGAAAACATTTATTTGCAAAGAGACAATTTAAAATTGTTAAAACAATGAAATGTTTTTTGTTTAATTGCTAAACGTCTGTATTCTAATATTACTCAGCTTCATTTGGATTGTGAAATAGGCCAAAAGATCCACCGCATGATCTTGCCCTTCCTAGAGTTTAAGGAAGATGAAATCGATGCCAAAGCCTATAATTGTGAGAGTGTGATATCGTCTGAAGATGTCAATCCAACCTACATGTATGGACTGGACAAAATTGAGTCCTTCATTAAATCCAAAGACCACAAGAACATGCTTAAAAATCTTTTGGATGAAAATGACAGACTTAAACTAAGAACCGAAACCATGCAAAAATTTGACTCTTTAAACGCCAACGTAAGCTCAGAAAACAAAATTGATGTTGAAAATGCATCTGAGCTTAACGAGGACGATAACATGAGCGAAATTTCTGTAGAGGACACGGTTGACTGCTCAGAATTTATTAAAACCAAACCTGAAAACCACAAGAATCTTATATCTGAAAATTCTGTGGAGTTCGCTCGGTTGTCCCATCAAAAGTCCCCAAAATTAGTTGAGAAAGCTGTTGTGTATCAAAAGGTCAGGACCACTCCAAATCAAGTATACAAGGTAACAGGAGTAACCGAACATCAAACAGCTGAACTTGTAGCCATTGTAAACGAAGACAATGCTGATGGCTGTGATGAGTACTTCTGGGAAGCTCCAATTGATAATGCAGACGAAGCCATTGGTTTATCTGAAAGAACTTCCTGGAAGAGCAAAGGAAGATACATACCTGAACCCTTGAATAAGCCGAACAACTTCGATGAGCCGAGCACCAGTGGTACAAAAGATATCCCTCAGAAGAATGATCACTCTGCAAAAGAAGACATTCCCTCGGCTCCTTCGGCTCAAAGTAAAACTCCTGCAGTTCAAAAGGAACCAGCCAAGGAGTCACCAAAAACGAAAGCAAATGTTCATCATCAACCTTCTCAGATGAGGAATAGGAAAATAGAAAGGAACAATAGATACAGGAAGAACCTTTCTGAAAGGAAACAATTCTGGCATTCCCAGAATGCATATTTCTCTCATCAAGACAAGAATCTGAAGCATGAAAACAATCCTGTAGGAAAGCCTGAAAGTCACAAAAACCGAAAGCCAAGGTTTGGTTCACAAGAAGATATCAACCGAAAGCCAAGGTTCGGTTCACAAGAAAAGGACTTCAACCGAAACCAAAGGTTCGGTTCCAAAGACAGTTCCAACCGAATGCAAAGGTTCGGTTCTGAAGTCAAAAGAGAACAAAACTCTAAGGTCATTCCCTCCAATGATCAAAAGCAAAAGGGTCACCTAGAGTCTCAAGCCCGGAACTTCTCTCAATCCAAACCCTCTTGTTCAAATTCTTCTCGTTCTTCTAATTCCTCTTCTCGGTCTCCTAATTCTTCTACTCCCACCAATTCGTATCCGTCTTACTCTAAAGCTGATTTCTCTTGCTTTCAAAAATCTCATTCGTCAACTGAGCAAAAGTGGAAGAAAAAGGTCAATGAATTCCAACCAGAATCCAAACCTAACTCACCCAATCCTAACAAAATAAAAGTTTTTACCATTAAAAGGAAAGATGCAACAACTCTTATAAAACGAACTTATCTTGTTGATGTCTCTCTTATTGTTCCCGTTCCCATGCAAAGCTCACGTGGACCCAAGAAATTTTGGGTTCCTAAATCTGTCTAATTTTTGCAGGTCATAAGTGACGAGCAGTTCGACGAAGAATGGTACATCGATAGTGGCTGCTCACGTCACATGACAGGGAGGAAAAAGGAACTTAGGGAATACAGATCTCTTGCAAATGGTGGCAACGTCAAGTTTGGAAATAATTCTTTCGGCACCATAAAGGGTTCCTATGAAATTATTAACAACCATAAGATTTCTTCCCTTGGGATCCAGTTTTAATTTTTGTTGAGATTTTATATTTCCCAGTCACTTTAAAATTATTACCAACCTACTTGTTCAACAGACTACACCGATCTCACAAGTACTTTGTTCACTTTCTATCTTATTTCAAGATTAGGACTTTTCAATCAAAGCAAAAGCCACCCTAAGAAGCCTAATTAAAAGAAGCCTTTCAACACTTCTTAATAAGTGTTTGATCGTTATTCAACGGGAAACCATACAAACACTTTAAGGTCTCTCTTGACTTTGAAGAAAGAGATTCGTGCCCGGGATCGTTTGTTTCGTGTCCTTACTGACATCACAATTTTTCCTAAAAAGTATTGATTTATTTCTTTTCTTTTACACCCTTAGCACGAAAATCTTTGATTTTCCAAAATTCTGGTTCTATTAATTACAGGCATTTTCATTGGATTGGTGGTTGATTCCAAGCTATGGTTGATTTTAATCCACGTGGGAGGATTCATCAAAAGATGCTGTTACAATTTGAACGGATAAGATGATGATACGTTGACTCAGGCGGGAGTCTAATCGATTTGATTTCAAACGGCTCTAAAAGGGAACGCGTGCGAATTCGAACCGTCTCATCTCTAAATGGGCAGAAAGGGCGCGTGTGAATCTGAAACGTTTTATCTTCAAACGGCACTTGATGGGAGGCGTGTTCTTAGGGGTCTGACACTCTCTCTCATGCATGATCATCGGTTACCCTAACCGTCACGCATCAATCAATTCTGGAAAACTCTTCGTTTTTCGATAGAAGATTTGGGAAGATCTTTCTCTCTCCTTACCCCACAGTATAAAAGGAAACATCCTATACCGTTTACCTCTTTACTGCAATTAAAATTCCCAGAGCGCAAGAAATCCCTGAACCTTTACTGTTCATCATCTTCTTCACTTTCTTCAAACAATGGCAGATTCATCTTCTGTTCACGCAACTTCCCACATACTGCCTATTCGCCCACAACAATGTTTGATCATTGATTTAACCCCTCATGCTTAGGATGCCTTCATGATCCCCATTATCGAGTGTTTGAAGTTTTCACCCCCTGCTCCTGCACTTTCAAGGGCGGAATCAGTTCCCATGGAGTTCTTGTCGCAAATCTATGCGACTGCTCATTACGAAAAAGTTGTTGACAAGATCTTCTTTGATGTTTTTCATCATAAAGCGTCCATCTCCAAGCAGCGATTTTGCTCCTTGTTAGGGTTTGATGCTGACTTTTCGAGGGTTAATCCAGAGACGATTCCAATGGGGCACCTGTTCATTATGTTTTACAACATGAGTTATACGGAGGTGCTTACTTCCGTCGCCAAATTCAAGAAGTCGTGCTTGCCGCCACAGTGGAACGGACTGTTCACTGTGTTATTCAAAGGCCTTTCTGAAAGGAGTTCTAGTTCTGATGGTTCCAGTCGACTGTTTCTGTCCATCTTGTATGGTGTCTACAATGGCATCAATGTTGATTATGGGTTTGTTCTTTGGCAACAACTCATCCAGAGTCTCTCCTCTTCTTCACGACATTCAGAGGTATCTTATGCTAGGTTTTGGACCTTGATCACGAAATGGGTGATGGACAAATACCACGTCCCCATTGTCGCCGGTGCTTCGATGTCTTCGATTGGTACATTCCATACCACGAAGTGATGGGTTTTGAGCATTCTAACACTTCCTAAGTGTACATGCAACCCCAATAACCTTGGATCTATGTTTGTCTAATTATCATGTAAAGTTGAATTCCAAGGTTATATTCCTATCTAGCATACGTGGGGAACAATTTTAACTTAAAGTATAGATAGAATAACTTACCTTGTTGTTGTTTGTGTTCCTTGAAACCTTGTGAGCCTAGCACCCCAAGTGTGATGCCTCAAATGCTTCACACAACACCAAATGCTCTTGGAAGAACTTATGAGAGAACACACACTTCTCAAAATCGGCCAAGCCCTCTTGTTTCTTAGTGTAGCCGATTTTAGGTGGAGAACATGTTTCTTATATAGTGTTGACACATCTAGGGTTAAACCCTAATGTGTCATGACTCTTCATTTCCATGACCCATGGGTTTGTAACTCCCATGGAGCATCCATGGAGCATCCTATGGGTGGAACCCAACTTGATAATCCATGGAGCCTCTTAGCCCACTATACAAGATATGGATGATTTACATAATCAACCCTTATATTTAATTAGTTATCTTTTGATCACATAATTAATTCTAAATTAATTCTTGATCAAACTAATCAAATAATATTATTAATATATTAGAACTTATAATATATTAATAATCTCCAAGTGTTATTTCTCTCATTTAGTCTATCCAATTGCACGGTGCCATGCAACCCAAATGGACCATGCCGGGTCGGGTCAAGTACATACCAGAAATAGTTATGGACTTAGACACCTTATCCAACAGTCTCCCACTTGGATAAGTCTAATAACTATTACTGCAAGTATGACTTCAGGAACCGATCGGCAATCGTAGCTCTTTACAAGGTTTCTCGGAACTGAGAAGATGATGGTACGCCATTTAAGATAAGTGATCATATAATCCTCTGTTCTAGATATCAGTCGGACAAATACACGGAAGAACGTCTTACTTATTGTCCAACAGTTTGTTTCCCGATTTCCGATTTGTTTGACAAAGAACTTCATTGAACACATCAATTTAGTTCTGACCGGGCCCGATACATAGGTCAAAACAAAATCATCGAGGGGCCCAAATATCAGCTTCTAATCCAAGAAGGAAAAGATAAACTTCGACTCATATGTTTGTTCTACCACTCATTGAATTACACACAAGAGCGCGATTTATAACATCGAGTTACCAATGCGTTTTTCGTACAATCAATGCATAACCAACTTGTAAGTAACAAATCATATCTCTAGGTTTGAAGACTTATATGATATTACCGTCTCACGATCACTCGAGATAGAATTCCATGAAGTGATTCCAGTGAGCGTGGGTTGAGTCCAATTGTGACAACCCCAAATCTAATACCGTTAAAAATTTCATTTTCACTAACGGAAAGCGTCACTATACGTTATTTTACGTAATATTTGAAATCGTTAATATCCGAATATCTAAATTTAAGCATGGTTTGATATTATTATAAGAAAGGTAACTCGTATGTGTTAACCCCGTTTAACCTAATAGAGTTGTTTTAACTTTTCAACCATTTCACCCGGGTAAAAAGTTTTAACCCAGTTAACTTTAAACATCGGGTAGCCGTGTATCGGGTGCGATTCCCAAGACATATGCAATGGGTGTGCACATCATTTGAACACTCATTCACTACACACCCACTCTCTCTCTACTTTCTCTCTCTAGACTCGAAATCGGCCTCGATTCCGCTAATTTCCGACCTCCAAACGTAAGTACTCATCCTCTATCTTAATCTATTCATGCTTCATTGAATTTAGGGGCCAAAAACCATAGAAATCAAGGAACATAAAGGAGTTTACGGCCTAAGAAGCTCCTTAGGCCGTAAACCCCCAAATCCATGCCCAAGGCCATGTTTTTCCTTCTTGTGAGTTAGTATACTAATTAAGGCTTATGACTAGAAGAGTTTGGACATTAAAACACTAGAAATTGATGCTTAAAAAGGAGTTTACGGCCCAAGCATGTGCTTAGGCCGTAAACACCTCAAACACCCCACAAATCCATGTTTTAAGCCCCAACAACACTTCTAGGATGCTTGGTAAATTAGACTTGACTCCAAGGAAGGCTTGAATGCATTAAACATTATCATTTGAGGCCAAAAAGAGGAGTTTACGGCCTAGCTTAAGCTTGGGCCGTAAACACCCAAGAAATTGTGTTAAACAAGCCCCTAAACCACTCTAATGCATGTAAGGAATTAATCTAAGGCCTTTGGAAGAGTGTTGTACCATTAAACACTCCATCTTGACACCAAATGAAGAGTTTACGGCCTAGGAAGTTCTTGGGCCATAAACTCCCCAAAAATTGAAGCCAAATTGTTCCAAACTCACTATAGGGCCTTCTAGGATTTTTCTAAGCCATTTGGGACCATGTTGTACAAGTAAAACCATCATCTAGAGGGACTTATAGGAGTTTACGGCCCAAGAACAAGTCTTGGCCGTAACCTCCCCTAAAATATCACAAATTTAGATGTTTAATCCTTCCCTCTTGGTCCAAAACACACACCACTAAATCAAGGAAGTGAGATAAGGCCTTAAACACACATTTTGGAGTGTCACAAGAGTTTACGGCCAAGCCTAGGGGGCTTACGGCCGTAAACTCCCAACAAATGGCTTTTAGGCCATAAACTCTAAAAGAGTGAACTCATGGACCCTCCCGTAAATCATTCATGGCCTTGTACCACTCCCGGGAACCCTTTTTAGGCCTTAAAACCCCGAAAACGACACTAGAATGTCCAAATTCTATAATGAAGAGCAAAAGATGATTAACTTCTTGTAAAATACATATTTCATATGACTTTAGGGTCCTAAAAGGTGCTCAAGTGGTTATTTGGTACCAAACGCTCAATCGACACTATTACTCGATTTACCCGATTCACCCGATTTCCGCGATTTCAGGTGAGTTCATACCCCTTTAATGAACCTTTCAAGTGTTTTACATGTTTTAGGGGGGGAGATACAAGTTGCTTACAAATGTTTATGTAAAGTTTTACAGAACGATTTCCGAGTTACAAGGATTAATCACATGTGATTCACTACTCTTAGTTCAAATCACATGTGATTTGCCCCTATGCCTTAAAAACGGGTTTTACCCTTTTCAAACTATTTTTAAACAGTGAATCATAATTTAAATGTTCTTTTGGAAAAATACTTCTATTTAATCAAATTGTTTATAAAATGTAACCACTCTGATATATTTATATAAATAAGACTTGGAGGACTTAGGACCGATATCTCGCCTTATTTCCTGTTCTTGTTTGATTGTGGGCTTAGGGTAGTAGTTATCCGTCCGACTGTCGTTGATTTCTTACTTATATAAAATTTGTATATCAGTATGGGATACGAATATTACTGCTTTCACTTAATGCTAAAGTCACTAACGTGCTAAGAAACATCCCCACTAAGATAACCATAATAGGTATGGTTAGGGTCGCTACCGCCACTACTCGCTAAGTTATTACTATCTACACTATAATACTCACTATTACTAGATGATACACTAGTAAGAGAATACACTATGATCAATACTAAAAGATTACTACACTACAACAATAAGGAAAACACTAAACAAACAATAATACACTAACCCGCTACGAGATACTTTATTCGCTATTCACTACGCCCGGAGTGTTCCAGCAGGAGACGACTCTACATGTATAGATCTATACGGGGCAGACGCTATTACATCCCGACTGTTAACTCAGTCCGTGCTGTACAGGCCCAGGGATGCCACTACTTCACTATACTATGCATGATCGGGAAGGTCATGGGATCCTCTATTATCCACACTATTGGTAATATACAAGGAATACCCTACAACTACACTAAAATACTACACTAAATGCTAAACCGCATCCCGAAGTAAGTAAGTATCTATCACTAAAGGAAGCTCGCATCTCTATCATGAATAATGGGATTAACTTATCCTATCACAATTGTCATTTGGAGATTTGCCTATGTATTTTTACAATATACTGTTTTCAAAGAGATAAAGAATGCATACTTTTCACAGATTGTCACTTACAATGTATTTCCTGGAAAATATGGGATCTTCTAAGTTCCTACTACTTATGAACATAAAGGATACATTTTTAACACTAATGCTTTGTATACAAAAACTCACACTAAACTCTTATGAACTCACCAGCTTTATGCTGATAATTGTTTTCAAAATAACTTGTATCTTCAGGACAAAGATAGACAGGTATAGACGCAACATTTTTGGAGAAGGTGGAGCACACAAGACCCATCTCTTATTTTTGAATTACTTTTGGGTGATTGTCAAACATTACTACACACGCTTGTAATTAAATTCACTATATAATACTATGGTTGTATGCTTCTTGTTTCTACTATTATGCAATTGTGATGATACTGTTCACTACGTCATCCACCCCGAAATGTATTCCGCCATTATCGGTTTTGGGGTGTGGCAGATTGGTATCAGAGCATTGTTTATAGTGAATCAAGTATATCAACCTATAAAAGATATACGAACTATAAACACTTCGGGACTAAAACACTCTGACCAAAAATATATACTGTTAAGTATCTAAAAGATCTAACTAAGTATATACATACACACATCACTATGAAACACAGGAATCAGTATCATCCTAGAACAAAACAAAAGTATTAAGATTGTTGGGCAGCACAATTGGGTTTAGAGACATATAGTCACATTCAGGATGATGTAGCCTGATCAACTACGTTTTTCCTGAGGGTGACTAGCATGTGCCTAAGTTCGGTTGTGATGTTGCAACAAGCCTAAAACTTACCAACAATACCACAATAACGTTAACATAAGAATACTATAGGAGTATTCTATATCTCTAGATTATACGTATGTGTTAACAGCAAGGGTCGTTACTAGTGGGACAATAGTTGCTAAGTGGATACACCACGATTACATGTGATTGGGGCGCTATAGACTCAGAATCTGCAGCCTTTGCTTCATTCCCTGTTCTTGTTTGATTGGGGGTCTGAAGTTAGGGTGGTTTATTCGAAGGACTATCTTGCTTTAGTTACATGTAATCGGTATGCACTATGCAAGTATTGGGTCAACTGGTAATGATTCCCCCTATAAGTATCTTAGAATAGTACGTCTATTAATCTTCTTTCCCCCTTCTCGCGTAGATAGCATGGCTGGCTTCCCCCTACCCGGTGATCTGTACTTTCCGAACCAGGGCAATGGAGGATGGCTCGAAGAGGAGTCAGACGACGATCACCCTATTCCTTTGGATGATCATCACGCCGAAGGTTTCTCGGATAGCTCGAGCTCCGAGCCAGAAGTCAACAACCAACCTCCCGAAGCCCCGAACCCTAACCCCCGACCGGCATTTTAGGGCCCCACTCCTATGTGGGCAATATCCTTGCGTCGATGGAGCGAGGAGCAGGGTCAGCCCTTGCCTTACAATGGAGACCGAAGTTTCTACAACATAAGCGAAGGAGGATCAGCAGATCGGGTTCTGCCCATCATGATCCGAAGGATTGCCAGGAATGTGGAACAAGGTCAAGCAGCTATTGGCCGAGTTGTAGAAGTGGATGCCAACTCAAACCTCAACAATGTTCGCATCCGCCAACTCGAAGAAGCCATGGACAGGACAAGGAGGACCAACGAGGCTCTGCAGCATCAGCTGGCAGCATCCCGAGCTGAAATTAGGGAACTCCGAGCACGCCAAAGGACTCAGGATCGACACCTTCAAGAAGTTATGCGGCAACTGGAGGATCTGAGGATTCGCCCGTCAAGCAGCCGTTGCCAGTAGAAGACATCTAGTTACCTCACTCTTTTGTTTAAAGGACTAGCCTTTTATCTCTATGTTCTGTAGGTCTCTTGTCTGTAAACATTCCTAGTTTAAAAGTACCCTAGTTGAACCTCTAAACTGCCAACATTTTCTCTATGGTATGGTGTAAGACCTACTGCTAGATCAATTTTCATGAACTTCTGTTGCATCACTAATACCAGTATATTGGCAGATGATTTCTCTATTGCTATAACTCTTACCCTGATCTTGGATTATGTTGATTTAATCCATGAGACACACTATTCATATTCGCAATAGGCTCTTACTATTGCTATCATTTCTATGATCTTCCAGTGAAGGATGCCTCCACGAAAGCGTCCCAGCAGAGGAAGACCTGAAACTCAAACCCCTCCTCCACCACCTCCTCCTCCGCAGTTCGATCCGGTGTTGTTCCAAGCGGCTGTGACTGCGGCTGTAACTGCAGCCATGGCCCAGATGAACTCAGGTGATGCGAGCGGTGGAAATTCTAGATTTGGTGAAGTCCACCAACGAGTGCAGGGATGCACTTATAAAGACTTCATGAATTGTAAACCTACTTTCTTTGATGGGACCGGAGGAATTCTGGCATTGTCCCAATGGTTCGAAAGAACCGAAGCTGTATTCGAAATGTTCTCTTGTCCCGAAGAGAGCAAAATCAAGTTCGCTACCGCTACCCTCACTAACAGGGCTTTGTCATGGTGGAACGGCCATGTCAACGCACTCTCCTTGGTCACAGCCAATGCCATGGGCTGGGACACTCTAAAAGATCTTATGAGAGGAGAGTACTGCCCTAGGGGCGAAGTTCAGAAGCTTGAGGAAGAACTCTGGAACCTCAAGATAAAGGGGACCGACATAACGGCTTATACGGCCAGGTTTTGCGACTTGGCGGCTATGTGTCCCAACATGATCCCCTCTGAAAGCAAGAAGATTGAACGTTACATCTGGGGTTTAGTGCCCCCGTATCGAGGAAATGTTCTGGCTTCACGCCCTACCACTTTCGACAGCACCAAGGAATTGGCCCAGAGTCTGATCAACCACGAAATCTCCTCCACTCCAGCAACAACAACCACAACAACCACTGCACCATCGGGATCTTCCGACAGAAAGAGGAAACGATGGGATAAGAAGAAAGGCAAGAAAACTCAAACGGCCTCCAGGGATCAGCAAATTGTGGCGGTTCATGCTGCCACCACCCCGGCCATACCAGCTGCTCCAGCCCCACCGAAAGCTTATAGTGGGAACTTGCCTAAATGTCCCAAGTGCCCTTTTCACCACAACGGACCATGCCGTGAATTGCAGTGTTCCAACTGCGGTCGGAAGGGCCATACTGTCCGATTTTGCAAGGCCCCTCCCAAACCTATTACACAGGTTCCTGGTACGGGAGTGACCCCGACGTGTTATGGCTGCGGTGAAGCGGGCCATTTTAAGAAGAACTGTCCGAAGACTGCAAATGCTGGGGGAGCTGGAAGGTTACTTGCGATCGGTCACAATGAAGCGGTAGCCGATCCCACAGTGGTCACGGGTACGTTTCTTCTCAACAACTCTTATGCCTGTGTCTTATTCGATAGTGGTGCAGAAAGAAGCTTCATAAATCAAAACTTTAAACACTTACTCAAACAAACCCCTCAACCACTAAAAGAAACATTCGTTGTAGAAATGGCTAATGGGAAGACAGAAAGCTCTAATGAAATCTATATAGGTTGTACTCTCACGTTAGACGATCACCCCTTTCTAATCGATCTTATACCAGTCTCAATCAAAAATTTCGATGCCATTATTGGTATGGATTGGCTAAGCCTTCACTACGCCGACATTCTATGCTCCGAGAAAGCCATTCGCCTGAACTTTCCGAATCGAGAGGCCCTATTGATATACGGAGATAAGCCAAGTACAAACCTTCGTATCATCTCTAGTATTCAGGCTCAGAAATACTTGCGCAAGGAATATCGCGCCTTTCTTGCTCACGTCGTCGACACTAACCAGAAATCGAAAGATCCAAAAGACATTCTAGTAGTATGCGATTTTCCTGATGTCTTTCCGGAGGATCTCCCAGGCCTACCTCCTAAACGACAGGTTGAATTCAGAATCGACCTAACCCCAGGAGCTACCCCTGTAGCTAAGTCGCCCTACCGACTAGCGCCCGCTGAAATGCAAGAACTATCCGGTCAACTCAACGAACTGCTTAGCAAGGGTTTTATAAGACCGAGTTTCTCACCTTGGGGAGCTCCGGTCTTGTTCGTGAAGAAGAAGGATGGGTCGTTTCGGATGTGCATCGATTATAGGGAACTCAATAAACTCACGATCAAAAATCGCTATCCTCTCCCTCGTATCGACGACCTATTCGACCAACTCCAAGGAGCCAGTTACTTCTCCAAGATTGATCTTAGATCGGGGTATCACCAATTACGGGTGCTTGAGGAAGATGTTCCAAAGACAGCTTTCCGAACCCGCTACGGGCATTTCGAGTTCGTAGTGATGCCCTTTGGACTGACTAACGCCCCCGCAGTATTCATGGACTTGATGAATAGGGTGTGTCGTCCATATCTAGATCAGTTCGTTATCGTCTTTATTGACGACATTCTCGTCTACTCTCGAAGCGAGGAAGAGCACAGAAGCCATTTGCGATTAATCCTGGAAACCCTGCGATCCGAGAAATTGTATGCGAAGTTCTCTAAGTGCGAGTTTTGGATCCGGAGAGTTGAATTCTTAGGACACGTGGTTAGTAAGGAAGGAATCCACGTGGACCCCTCCAAAATTAAGGCTATTGAGAACTGGTCAGCACCAAAGACGCCTACGGAAATTCGTCAATTTCTAGGCCTCGCTGGCTACTACCGTCGGTTCATCCAAAATTTCTCTCGGATTGCGAAACCCCTCACCATGCTAACACAGAAGGGTGTACCATTCGACTGGGAGGAGAAACAGGAGAAGGCATTTCAGACCTTGAAGCGAGCCCTATGCACCGCACCAGTATTATCCCTTCCCGAAGGGACAGAAGATTTCGTTGTATATTGTGACGCATCCAATCAGGGGCTCGGTTGCGTCTTAATGCAACGAGGCAAAGTTATCGCCTATGCCTCGAGACAACTAAAGAACCATGAAGTGAACTACACTACTCATGACCTTGAGTTAGGAGCAGTCGTCTTCGCACTAAAAATCTGGAGACACTACTTGTATGGGACGAAGAGCGTGGTGTACACTGATCATAAAAGCCTCCAACATATACTGAACCAGAAAGAACTCAACATGAGACAGCGTCGATGGGTCGAATTACTTAACGATTACGACTGTGAAATTAGATATCATCCGGGGAAAGCCAACGTAGTAGCAGACGCCCTGAGCAGAAAAGAATATTCCGGACGAAGAACTAAGTCGTTTTCAATAACTATACACTCACATCTATCCACGCAGATCAAAGAGGCTCAGCTGGAAGCTCTAAAGCTTGGAAACGTGACGGGAGAATTCCTGCGTGGAATGGATAAAAATCTGGAGGTTAAGGGTGACGGAGCCTATTACTTCATGGACCGGATCTGGACTCCATGCCATGGAGGTTTCAGAGATTTGGTTATGAGAGAAGCACACAACACTCGTTACTCCGTCCACCCGGGTTCAGATAAGATGTATCTGGATCTCAAAAAGCTGTACTGGTGGCCGAACATGAAGGCAGAGATCGCTACCTTTGTAAGTAAGTGCCTTACTTGCGCAAAGGTCAAAGTAGAATGTCAAAAGCCATCAAGACTCCTTCAACAACCAGAAATACCAGAATGGAAGTGGGAGCGAATCACAATGGACTTCATCACCAAGCTGCCCAAGACAGCAGGTGGATTAGATACCATTTGGGTCATCATTGACAGGTTGACCAAGTCCGCCCACTTCCTACCCATTAGAGAGACGGATAAAATGGAAAAACTCACTAGGACTTATATAAAAGAAATAGTGCGGTTGCATGGCGTCCCTATATCTATTATATCAGACAGAGATAGTAGATTCACCTCTAGGTTTTGGCAGTCATTACAAAAGGCACTAGGGACGAGGCTGGATATGAGTACAGCCTACCATCCGCAGACTGACGGACAAAGTGAGAGGACGATCCAAACATTAGAAGACATGCTGCGAGCTTGTGTGATCGATTTCGGGAAATCGTGGGATACACACTTACCTCTTGTGGAGTTTTCCTACAACAATAGTTATCACACGAGCATCAAGGCAGCTCCATTCGAAGCCCTCTACGGCCGAAAGTGCAGATCCCCGTTGTGCTGGGCCGAGGTGGGAGACACTCAGTTAGCTAAGGGATGAGTTCCTGATAGCGCCCTCACTGGTCCAGAGATCATTCGAGAGACGACCGAGAAGATTGTACAGATACGTGAACGACTAAAAGCCGCTAGGGATCGACAAAAGAGCTACGCCGACAAACGAAGGAAACCCTTGGAATTCCAGGTCGGAGACCGGGTCCTTCTGAAGGTCTCGCCCTGGAAAGGCACGATACGCTTCGGGAAGCGTGGAAAGTTAAACCCAAGGTACATAGGGCCTTTTGAGATTCTTGCCAGAATCGGCCCTGTAGCTTACAAACTAAACTTACCCCGCGAGCTAAGTAACATACATCCGACCTTCCACGTCTCAAACTTGAAGAAATGTCTGTCTGACGAGACTCTCGTGATTCCCCTCGACGAGATCGAGCTCAGCGAGAGCCTCAACTTCGTGGAAGAGCCTGCGGAGGTTTTGGATCGTGAAGTAAAACGGACGAAACAAAGCCGCATTCCAATTGTGAAGGTTCGGTGGAACGCCAAGCGAGGACCGGAATTCACTTGGGAGCGCGAGGATCAAATGAAACTCAAATACCCTCATCTCTTCGCTTAGTAGTATTGTAATATCGTATCTGTTTGTATTCTAAATTTCGGGACGAAATTCCCCTAACGGGGGGATGATGTGACAACCCCAAATCTAATTCCGTTAAAAATTTCATTTTCACTAACGGAAAGCGTCACTATACGTTATTTTACGTAATATTTGAAATCGTCAATATCCGAATATCTAAATTTAAGCATGGTTTGATATTATTATAAGAAAGGTAACTCGTATGTGTTAACCCCGTTTAACCTAATAGAGTTGTTTTACCTTTTCAACCATTTCACTCGGGTAAAAAGTTTTAACCCAGTTAACTTTAAACATCGGGTAGCCGTGTATCGGGTGCGATTCCCAAGACATATGCAATGGGTGTGCACATCATTTGAACACTCATTCACTACACACCCACTCTCTCTCTCTACTTTCTCTCTCTAGACTCGAAATCGGCCCCGATTCCGCTAATTTCCGACCTCCAAACGTAAGTACTCATCCTCTATCTTAATCTATTCATGCTTCATTGAATTTAGGGGCCAAAAACCATAGAAATCAAGGAACATAAAGGAGTTTACGGCCTAAGAAGCTCCTTAGGCCGTAAACCCCCAAATTCATGCCCAAGGCCATGTTTTTCCTTCTTGTGAGTTAGTATACTAATTAAGGCTTATGACTAGAAGAGTTTGGACATTAAAACACTAGAAATTGATGCTTAAAAAGGAGTTTACGGCCCAAGCATGTGCTTAGGCCGTAAACACCTCAAACACCCCACAAATCCATGTTTTAAGCCCCAACAACACTTCTAGGATGCTTGGTAAATTAGACTTGACTCCAAGGAAGGCTTGAATGCATTAAACATTATCATTTGAGGCCAAAAAGAGGAGTTTACGGCCTAGCTTAAGCTTGGGCCGTAAACACCCAAGAAATTGTGTTAAACAAGCCCCTAAACCACTCTAATGCATGTAAGGAATTAATCTAAGGCCTTTGGAAGAGTGTTGTACCATTAAACACTCCATCTTGACACCAAATGAAGAGTTTACGGCCTAGGAAGTTCTTGGGCCGTAAACTCCCCAAAAATTGAAGCCAAATTGTTCCAAACTCACTATAGGGCCTTCTAGGATTTTTCTAAGCCATTTGGGACCATGTTGTACAAGTAAAACCATCATCTAGAGGGACTTATAGGAGTTTACGACCCAAGAACAAGTCTTGGCCGTAAACTCCCCTAAAATATCACAAATTTAGATGTTTAATCCTTCCCTCTTGGTCCAAAACACACACCACTAAATCAAGGAAGTGAGATAAGGCCTTAAACACACATTTTGGAGTGTCACAAGAGTTTACGGCCAAGCCTAGGGGGCTTACGGCCGTAAACTCCCAACAAATGGCTTTTAGGCCATAAACTCTAAAAGAGTGAACTCATGGACCCTCCCGTAAATCATTCATGGCCTTGTACCACTCCCGGGAACCCTTTTTAGGCCTTAAAACCCCGAAAACGACACTAGAATGTCCAAATTCTATAATGAAGAGCAAAAGATGATTAACTTCTTGTAAAATACATATTTCATATGACTTTAGGGTCCTAAAAGGTGCTCAAGTGGTTATTTGGTACCAAACGCTCAATCGACACTATTACCCGATTTACCCGATTCACCCGATTTCCGCGATTTCAGGTGAGTTCATACCCCTTTAATGAACCTTTCAAGTGTTTTACATGTTTTAGGGGGGGAGATACAAGTTGCTTACAAATGTTTATGTAAAGTTTTACAGAACGATTTCCGAGTTACAAGGATTAATCACATGTGATTCACTACTCTTAGTTCAAATCACATGTGATTTGCCCCTATGCCTTAAAAACGGGTTTTACCCTTTTCAAACTATTTTTAAACAGTGAATCATAATTTAAATGTTCTTTTGGAAAAATACTTCTATTTAATCAAATTGTTTATAAAATGTATCCACTCTGATATATTTATATAAATAAGACTTGGAGGACTTAGGACCGATATCTCGCCTTATTTCCTGTTCTTGTTTGATTGTGGGCTTAGGGTAGTAGTTATCCGTCCGACTGTCGTTGATTTCTTACTTATATAAAATCTGTATATCAGTATGGGATACGAATATTACTGCTTTCACTTAATGCTAAAGTCACTAACGTGCTAAGAAACATCCCCACTAAGATAACCATAATAGGTATGGTTAGGGTCGCTACTGCCACTACTCGCTAAGTTATTACTATCTACACTATAATACTCACTATTACTAGACGATACACTAGTAAGAGAATACACTATGATCAATACTAAAAGATTACTACACTACAACAATAAGGAAAACACTAAACAAACAATAATACACTAACCCGCTACGAGATACTCTATTCGCTATTCACTACGCCCGGAGTGTTCCAGCAGGAGACGACTCTACATGTATAGATCTATACGGGGCAGACGCTATTACATCCCGACTGTTAACTCAGTCCATGCTGTACAGGCCCAGGGATGCCACTACTTCACTACACTATGCATGATCGGGAAGGTCATGGGATCCTCTATTATCCACACTATTGGTAATATACAAGGAATACCCTACAACTACACTTAAATACTACACTAAATGCTAAACCGCATCCCGAAGTAAGTAAGTATCTATCACTAAAGGAAGCTCGCACCTCTATCATGAATAATGGGCTTAACTTATCCTATCACAATTGTCATTTGGAGATTTGCCTATGTATTTTTACAATATACTGTTTTCAAAGAGATAAAGAATGCATACTTTTCACAGATTGTCACTTACAATGTATTTCCTGGAAAATATGGGATCTTCTAAGTTCCTACTACTTATGAACATAAAGGATACATTTTTAACACTAATGCTTTGTATACAAAAACTCACACTAAACTCTTATGTACTCACCAGCTTTATGCTGATAATTGTTTTCAAAATAACTTGTATCTTCAGGTCAAAGATAGACAGGTACAGACGCAGCATTTTTGGAGAAGGTGGAGCACACAAGACCCATCTCTTATTTTTGAATTACTTTTGGGTGATTGTTAAACATTACTACACACGCTTGTAATTAAATTCACTATGTAATACTATGGTTGTATGCTTCTTGTTTCTACTATTATGCAATTGTGATGATACTGTTCACTACGTCATCCACCCCGAAATGTATTCCGCCGTTATCGGTTTTGGGGTGTGACACCAATGCTCAGAACTTTTGAGCACTAATGATTGCTGTAGCCTTGTCCAAGACCTCTACAACCAAACATGATAGTCTTGATTCATATCTACTTCCGACATATGACCGACTGTGGAGGTTTGAATAATATGTTATACCAAACAAAAAATTATTCTGGAAGTCAAAACATGCAAAAGAAATATAGTAAACGATCGACAAGAGATAGCAACACTTTACTCATAAATAAAACACTTTTATTCATCATCAGATGTCAATTACACTTTACAAATTTCGAGGTTATCTAACTACTAAATCTAATATCATCCTTCAGCCTTATGCTCCGAGCATGCTGGAGATGCTTAACCCGAGTCAGTCCCTTCGTGAGGGGATCTGCCGGATTCTCATCTGATGATACCCTCTTTGCCACGAGGAGTCCTTCTTCGATCCGATGTCTGATGAAATGGTATTTTCTGTCGATGTGTCTGGATCTCCCGTGATCCCTTGGTTCCTTGGCTAAGGCAACAACACTTTCACTATCACAGAAAATTTCCATTGGCTCTTTAATAGTTGGTACAACTCCAAGGTCTCCAATGAAGTTCCTCAGCCATAACGCCTCCTTTGCCGCCTCGCTAGCTGCAATATACTCTGATTCACAAGTAGAACCTGCCACTGTCTCTTGCTTGGAACTCTTCCAAGAAATTGCTCCTCCATTTAGGGTAAAGACCCAGCCCGACTGAGAGCGGAAGTTATCCCTATCAGTCTGGAAGCTAGCATCACTATACCCTACAACTCTCAAGTCATCACCCCCACCGAGGGTAAGGACCCAGTCCTTAGTCCTTCGTAGGTACTTGAGAATATTCTTTACCGCAGTCCAGTGTGCCTTGCCAGGGTTCCCCTGAAACCTGCTAACCATGCTCAGGGCAAAAGCTACATCAGGTCGAGTACACATCATAGCATACATGATCAATCCTACAGCCGAAGCATAAGGTACTCGACTCATTTGTGCTATCTCAGCCTCAGTGTTAGGGCTTTGTGTCTTACTCAATTTGGCGTTACTCTGGATGGGCAACTCTCCTTTCTTGGAGTCTTGCATTCTGAATCTCTTCAGCACCTTATCCAAGTAGGTACTTTGACTAAGTCCAATTAGTCTTTTACTCCGATCTCTCAAGATCCTTATCCCTAAAATATAGGCAGCTTCACCAAGATCCTTCATAGCGAAACACTTTCCAAGCCAGGACATTACTTCCTGCAGGGTTGGAATGTCGTTTCCTATGAGTAGTATGTCATCCACATACAATACCAAGGAGCTAACTATACTCCCACTAGCCTTGACATACACACAAGATTCATCTTCACTCCTAGAAAAGCCAAATTCCTTGACCTTTTCATCAAAGCAAAGATTCCATCTGCGAGGTGCTTGCTTTAATCCATAAATGGACTTCTCAAGCTTACACACTCTATTAGGGTACTCGTTGCTGACAAAACCCTTTGGCTGACTCATGTAAACATCTTTAGCCAAGTTTCCATTAAGGAAAGCGGTTTTGACATCCATTTGCCAAATTTCATAGTCATGAAATGCGGCTATGGCTAACAGAACCCGAATAGACTTAATCTTGGCTACCGGAGAAAAGGTCTCATCATAATCCACTCCAGGAATTTGAGAGAAGCCCTTTGCAACCAGTCTAGCCTTATAAGTGTGTACTTTACCATCCATGTCGGTCTTCTTCTTGAAGACCCATTTGCACCCTACAGTCTTTCGACCTGGTACATTCTCAACCAAATTCCAAACTTGATTGTCATACATGCATTGTATCTCGCTATCCATAGCCTCTTTCCATTTAGCAGACTCGGGGCCTGCCATGGCTTCCTCGTAGCTGTTAGGGTCATCTTGACTTACTAGTGTCCCATCACTAATAAGTGTCTCACCTTCTGCAGTAATATGGAATCCATAGTAATGCTCAGGTGCACTCCTAACTCTCGTGGAACGCCTCAGAGGTACAGATTCGTCAATTGGCTCAACAGGAGTTTCCTCCTCAAGTTGAGGGCTAGATTTTGAAGTTCCATCACCACTTGACTCTTGAATTTCTTCAAGATCAATTTGCCTCCCACTGTCTCCTTGGCTTATAAACTCTCTTTCTCGAAAGACTCCTCTTCTTGCTACAAAGACCACATTGTCACTAGGTCTATAGAAGAGGTAACCAAAGGATTGCTGTGGGTAGCCGATGAAAATACACCTCTCGCTTCGGGGTTCGAGCTTATCATGAGTCTCGCGTCTCACGAAAGCCTCGCAACCCCAAATCTTGATGTGGTCTAGTTTAGGTACTTTACCAGTCCACATCTCGTGAGGAGTTTTGGAAACTTTCTTTGTAGGGACTAGATTAAGGATATGGGCGGCAGTCTCTAAGGCATACCCCCAAAATGAGATTGGTAGCAAAGCTCGAATCATCATGGAACGAACCATGTCCAACAAGGTTCGATTACGCCTCTCAGCCACACCATTCAACTGTGGTGTCCTGGGAGGTGTCAATTGTGAGACAATCCCACATTCCCTTAGATAGTCGAGGAACTCTGAACTAAGATACTCACCACCCCGATCGGATCGAAGCATCTTAATGTTCCTGCCCAATTGATTCTCGACTTCCTGTTTAAATTCCTTAAACTTCTCGAAAGTCTCTGACTTATGCTTGATTAAGTAGACATATCCATATCTACTGTAATCATCAGTAAAAGTCAAATAATAACGATTAGCATCCCTTGTGGCATGTTTGAATGGCCCACACACATCCGTGTGTTTAAGGTCCAACAAACCTTCACCCCTTTCACATGAGCCTGTGAAGGGTGACTTTGTCATTTTTCCAAGTAAGCATGATTCGCAACTATCATCTGACTTTAGGTCAAATGACTCCAAGACTCCATCCTTTTGGAGTTGGCCTATGCGTTTCTTGCTTATATGTCCAAGACGACAATGCCATAATGATGCTTTATCCAATTTATTATTATTAGTAGAATCAATACACAAAATATTATTCCTAAATTATCTACAACAGATACAGCTTCATACACACCATCACATGGTAATGCTCTAAAATAAAAAACATTATTAAAGAAAGCATCAATAGAACCAAATTCATTATTAAATGAAAAGCTAAACCCTTGTTTGTACAAAGCATGAAAAGAAATAATATTTCTTGCCATTTCTGGCGAATAACAACATTTATTCAAATCTAAAGTAAACCCACTACTTAGCGATAAAGTATAAACCCCAATCTTGGTGACAGGTGAAGCTTTCCTATTCCCCATGATCAATTTTATTCTTCCTTGCTCCATATTCTCACTTCTTCTTAGTCCCTGCAAGTCACAACAAATATGAATACCACAACCGGTATCAAGGACCCAAGATTTAGAATGGGGTGAGTTATTAGATAAGATAGTGTAAATACCTGCGTGGTTGGGTTTGACTTTCCCATCCTTCACATCTTGTTGGTACTTTGGGTAGTTCCGCTTCCAATGAGCCTTTTCATGGCAATAGAAGCATTCAGCCTCTTTTGGGTCAGAAGAAGGAGTGATGAAACCTTTCTTGGTTCCACTTGAAGAAGAGCCATCAAGGGTCCGAACCTTGGTACCCTTCGAAGAGCTCTTTCTCTTCCTCCCTCGACTTTTCCCGATTGCCAAAACCGGAGTTGAGTTTGGAGTAGGAGTGATAGCAACCGACTTCCCCTTAAGACCTGTTTCTGCGGTCTTGAGAAGTCCCTGAAGTTTGCTGAGTGTGACCTCTTCCTTATTCATGTGATATGTCATGCGGAATTGATCATAGCACGATGGTAAGGAGTGCAAAATGATATCTATTGCAAGCTCCTCAGGGAAGTTCACATTAAGCTTCAGCAATCGATCCACATACCTTTGCATTTTCTGCATGTGGCTAGTGACGGATTCCCCGTCCTTCATCATGGCTGTTATCATGGAGCAGATGATCTCATACATCTCTTGTCGTGCACTCTGATGGTATCTTTCCATCAAATCTTGGTGCATTTCATAAGGGTAGAAATCTTCATAAGACTTTTGGAGTTGAGCTGTCATTGTGGCAAACATGATGCAAGCCACCTTGGTAGCATCTCTTTCATGAGTATGAAAGTCAGCGATCTCCTGGGGAGTTGCAGTGGTCTCACCAATTTTCTTAAGCTCCTTATCAAGGACATATTCTTTGTCCTCATAGCGGGAAATCATCCTGATGTTTCTGATCCACTCATTGAAGTTGGATCCATCAAAGGTAACTTTCCCACACAAGCTCATAAGAGTAAAGGAGCTATTAGGATTAGAGCCAGAAGCAGCATTGTTTGAAGACATCTGAAAAGAAGAGAATAATATTAGTTTAGATATTAAGAGAGTCCTTAATAAAACACCCAAATGTAATATTAAGGCTAGGATCCAATCACAATATAATATAACTTAGAAGAGGTATGCCGTAATCTAAGCTATACCATATTTGAAAGGTATGTGAATGACGATTCACCAATTTCCACCACGAAAACCGAAACATTTAAGTATTAGGTTTTTGATTGGTTCTTAGAAATTCCTAGATTCTTTGAGATTCAATGAACTTTTCAAAGGCATGTTTCAATCTCGAGTGTGCCCTCCAAGTTTTGTGACTGGGATGCCGAGGATCACAAAACGAGGTGTGAAGTAACCATGCAAATCACTTGGTACCCTTAAAGTTTATCACTCAATCGATGTGCCGGTAAACCACACACACTCCATCGATACTATAATAAACCCTAAGTCACCCTTTACCTACCTTGTTAAGTCCAAGTTAGTGTGCCGGTTAACCACACACGCTCTACCAACGACTTAATCAAAGTGTAAAGTGTAATTTCATGGATTAGCACCTTATTCACATTTTTTCCTAAAGTAACTAAGATTGGGAATTTAATAAAACATTTAGTTACTTTATAATATTCATCATACTTTAAATGAGAATTTATAATTCCTTGTCTTACCTGTTCGGCTAACGACCCTCCACCAGTCAAGCAAGCGGTGGGTGAGAATAGACACCCATTAAGTCACCATTTTATAGGCAACAACCTTATACCCACCTTATAGACTGGCTTCGTGAATGAGGCGTACTAGCGGTAAGATGACTTTGTTCTTATACATATATATAATTATTAAATCATAATAATATAAGTATAAGGGTTAAATTTTAACTTTTAAAATTCTAAGGGCTGGAACTAAAGTTTTAACTTAACTTTACTTGTTCCAAAACTTGAGGGCAAGTTTTGTAAACTTTCAAAACTTTTCATTTCTTGTAACTTATGAGTTTAATAGAGTAATAAAATGAGGACTTTTCATTTTGTCTAACTCTTGTGTTCTTTTAATGGTTTTTAATCCAAGAGACTTTTGGTTTTCCATAACTTGAGGACAAGTTATGGACTCCATTAAATCACATTATGATCAAGAATTAAACTACCACATAGGTTACAAATAATTCCTATGATCATCTAAACATCATAAGAACAAGAACATGAATATGAACACTTTCAAGAATCAAAATCACATTAAACTTTGTAATTTTGATAACTAGTTGTTGTGAATGAATTACCAAAAACATCACACCATCTAAAACAAGTTTTGAAGTACCAAAATAGTTTAGGGTAATGTTTCCAATCCATTTCCAGCAACTAAAGTCGAAAATCTGCACTCTGTCGACCCTACTCGCCGAGTGCGTGAACCTACTCGCCGAGTAGGTTAAAGATACAAGTGAACTCGACGAGTCCCCCCATGGACTCGCCGAGTCCATTCGTCAGACAGCAAGTTTTTCGACTTTTTTTTCAACTTTTAAGCACAAGTATCAAACAAACAGACCTCGGCTCTGATACCACTGATGGGTTTTGAGCATTCTAACACTTCCTAAGTGTACATACAACCCTAATAAACCTTGTATCTATGTTTGTCTAAGATACATGCAAATAAATAATTTTCGAAGGCTTATATCCTAACTAGCATGGCATGGGGAACATGAATCAAATAAGCTAGTAGATATACTTACCTTGTAGTTGTAGTTGATTGCTTGGAGTTCTAGAGCCTAGCACCAATAGTGTGGATGGCTCAAATGAAAGTCATAAATCACCACAAACTTGGAACTTTGAGAGAATAGTCACTACTATCTTGAAATTGCCCTCACCTCAACAAGTGTCAACTAGTGTCATTTCAAGAACCAAAGCCTCCTTTATATAGTGTGGTGGATTAGGGTTAAACCCTAATACCCATGTCTCTTCATTTCTATGAGATCCATGGGTTAAAGCTCCATGGAGTATCCATGGACTTTTCCATCCAAGCCTAGCCCATTCCAAATAAGCATTAGCCCACACAATATAAATATAGAAGCTGATATTTAATTAGTAATATCTTTGATCACTAAATTAATCCTAGATTAATTATAGATCACTACTAATTAAATAAAACGATCTTATATTAATATATTAGAACTTATAATATATTAATAAATCATAACTTGTACTATTCTCAAATATTATCCATAAACTGTTCGGGTGAAGTGCAACCCAAATGGACCATTCCGGGTCGGGTCAAGTACATACCAAATATAGTTATGAACTTAGACACTATATCCAACAGTATCTCCGGTATGGGACTATCCATCCGTGAGTTTAGTAGGGTTTGGTATATATATATAGGTGCTTGCATGCATCTTAGAAGATGACGATAGAATAGAATGATCAGATTATTATTCAGCAGTTTGTTATTATCGTTCTTGTAACCCTAAAATCCTCTACAGTGGAAGTTCTTAGTCGAGCTCTGCTAAGGATTGTTTGATCTAATCATTCGACATATCTTGATCCATACTTGTGTTATTTATTGCTTTATCATCCATTGCATTACCTGTTAAGAAGATCTAATCGATCATTAAGTTTATTAAAAACTTATCATTCCCCAGATTTATGGTTGGGTTTAAGGCCATTGATCATGCAAGGCAAAAATGGTGATCATAGAAAAAGAGCTGTTTGCGCAACCAATTTGTAAAAATTGCCACAAATCGGATATTTAATATTTTACAGTGAGACCAGTTGGGTTTGAAAGTTAACTCATGGAACTATCCAATACAAAAGGAATATCATGATTTGGTTAAGAAATGACCGAGATATGGTCGTTCAAAGCTGAATAAAGTAATCTGGCAGATTGCATGTTTGCTTTGAGTGCATCCTTAGGACATTTTGACAAGAACATCATGCATGCCTTTGATAAGGTCCGATTTCTAGAACATGCTTGGAGTGAATGAGCATCCAAGATGTACTAGAAATGGTTTAAATGCTTTTGACCATCCAATAACACAAACGAAATGGAGAAGAAGATGTAATACTTGTTTTTGAAGTCACATGAACATATGTGCATCATTTTCACTCGTTGCATGGGTTTGATCCCGAATTTTCACCATTTCAAACACATGCATTGTGTTATGGTGAGAATCTACAAACCACAAGGGAAAAATAGAGATTTCTAGCCATGGAAAGGCATAGAATCCGAAAAGAAGAGAAAACTAAGAAGAAGAGGTAGTAGAATCATGAAATTATGGGAGAAAATGTTGTTGTTTACCTTGGTTTTGATCTTGAGGGAAGTAAGAACACTTCAAAGTCTTCAAAATCTCGAAATTTGTCAGAGGAATGAGAGAAATTTCGTGAGTTAGAGAGAGAGAGGAAGAGAGTTTGTGGGTTAGGAGGGTGGAGTGTGAGAGAGTGAAGAGAGAAGAGGTAGAGTAAGGGAGAAGTTCTAATGATTGAGTTTTGGGAAGAGAGAGCATGGGGAGAGGAAAATGGCCAGATTTTTGAGTGCATTAAATCCTCCTCTCTCCTAAATTCAAATTTTATAAAATTCTCTCCAACATTTTTATAAAACCCCAAATTTTTATAAAAGTGTTTATTAGGCAATTCTTGATTTATTTAGAAATCTTGTTTTTAACTAATAAATTATGATTATTGCATGATAATTTAATTTCTATTTCATTGATTACAATCCATAATTTGATTAATAAAAATTTGATATTAGAAAGTTTATAGCCAAATTTTATAAAGTTTTTAAGCTTTAAGATTTATAAATTTGGATTTTGGGCTCTTTAGGGTTTTTGGAATATTGTTTGATGTTCATCATCATAATGAAGTATAATTAGAATATTTTAATTTATTTTTAGGGTTTTATACCCTTTTTAATTATAACAAAGCTTGAAAGTTTCATTCAAATTATAGCATTGGCATTTCCTATTGTAGTTAAGCAACTTACTAGAATCGTAAGTGTCAAGTATATTAGTCCTAGGTCTAAGATGGATCCTAGTTTATGCAAGATTTTGACCTAATTTATACTACTAGGCCATGGCATGATGTGCATGAATGGTTATTATAAAGATGCATGAGTCCGAGAATGACCTGAATTGACAGTTGTCACAGTATCCCCCACTTAAAAAGAATTTCGTCCCGAAATTCATTCTATGTCATCGCTTGTCATCGCATGGGAAAAGTTGTGGATACTTTTCCTTCATGAAGTCCTCACGCTCCCAGGTATACTCTGGCCCACGTTTTGAGTTCCATCGAACTTTCACAATTGGAATCTTACTCCGCTAAAGTTGTTTTACCTCCCTGCCAAGGATTTCTATCGGTTCCTCAACGAAGTTTAGCTTATCATTGATCTTAATTTCCTCCAGGGGTACTATCAATGTTTCGTCGGCTAGACATTTCTTAAGGTTGGAGACGTGGAATGTGTCGTGAATGGCGCTTAACTCTTGGGGCAACTGGAGTTTATAAGCTACCGGACCAATCCTTTCAATGACTTCAAAGGGTCCAACATATCTCCGGCTTAGTTTTCCTTTCTTACCAAAACGTACAAGCCCTTTCCAAGGCGACACTTTTAAAAGTACCTTGTCTCCTACTTGGAATTCTAATGGTTTTCGATGATTTATCCGCATAACTTTTCTAACGATCTCTAGCAGCTTTAAGCCTATCCTTGATGATAGCAATCTTGTCAGATGTTTCCTGGATAAGTTCGACTTTAGTCAACTGTCTGTCTCCGATTTCTGTCAAGCATAAGGGCGAACGACACTTGGGCCCATACAATGCTTCATATGGAGCACATTGGATACTCGTGTGGTAACTGTTATTGTAGGAAAACTCAATTAGAGGCAAATGAGTATCCCAACTTCCTTTGAACTCAATGACACACGCTCGTAGCATGTCTTCCAATGTTTGTATTGTTTTCTCTGTTTGCCCATCTGTCTGAGGGTGGTAAGCTGTGCTCAAATCTATCTTGGTTCCTAGTGCCTTCTGTAACATCCACGGAGTACAATACAATTCTTCTTCAGTTATTTGTGGATCTTCATGCTTGATACTATGTTTAAACTTCTTCCTGGCTTCTCACCGTGTATGATAAGGGTTTCTCCATTAAGGAGAGGCACTCTAATGATTTTCTCGTAACAACCAATGTCCGCTCTATTTTTGGATAACCAATCCATCCCTACTATCACATCAAAACTACCTAGCTCTATAGGAATTAGGTCAATGCTAAAGAGTTTATCATCTAAATTCAGAGTACAACCAGGAATTATATCATTAGCCCTAATTTCATACCCATCAGCAAGTTCAATAGCATAAGCATTCCTCATCTTTCTTGATTTCAAGCCAATTAACGGTCTAAATTCTAAAGAAACAAAACTCCTACCTGCTCCCGCATCGAACAGTACTGATGCAAAATGGTTGTTCAGGAGAAACGTACCTATTATCACTTCAGGGTTCTGACGAGCTTCTTCTGCACCAATCACAAAGGCTACACCTCTTGGCCGTCCAGCTTGATTTCCTTGAAAGTTTTACCTGGCTTGGCCTTGTCCAATGTTACCAGGTCCATTGTTCAGTTTGGGACATGCTCTACGGAGATGATCAGTACTCCCGCACTCGTAACATGTCCTTTTTCCCTCCTTATTCACCTTACAATACTTTGAGTAATGGCCTGTTTGCTTACAGTTTTAGCACAGTGGGCAAGCTCCCTTGTGATGGAAGTTACACTTATTGCACTTCGAAAGCGGCCCTGAGTACTGCTTTCGTTCCTGCACTTCCCGTTCTTGAGTTTTCACTGATTCTTGCTCCTGGGCTCTTACCATAAAGTTTCTTGAGACTTTCTACCTCCTCCCTGACTTGCCTCCATACTTCTTCTCTCCCTGATCTGCTGACTTCCTCTTGCTACTAGAGCTTTCCTTTGTCGATGCTCCCATCCTTATTACATCATTCGTTAGTCGATTTGCTAGACTTACTGCACTTTGAATAGTAGTTGGGTTTGCTGAGGTAACCATTCCCCGAATCTCTGGTGCCAGACCCCAGATGTAACGATCTATCGGTTTCTCCTCAGGAGTAACCATGTGAGGTACCAGTTTTGCGAGTTCATGAAATCGGACTGTGTACTTCTCTATTTGTGTTCCAACCATAGAATGGCTCCAGAATTCAGATTCAAGCTTCTGAAGTTCATCCTTGGGACAATATTCCTCTATCAACAGCTTCTTTAGGTCTTCCCAAGTTAGCTGATATGCCACTATACGGCCTCGGGTTTGCACTAGAGTATTCCACCAGGTTAATGCCCTATCTTGGAATAGGCAAGATGCATACTCAACTTTGTTGTGCTCGAGGCATTTGCTAATGTGAAGGACCGACTTCATGCTGTCAATCCATTTCAGCAACCCGATCGCACCTTCCTTTCCATGGAACTCCTTAGGTTTACAGGCCATAAAGGACTTGTAGTTACATTCTCTTTCATTGTTTCCCCGGTTTCCTCCACTACTTCCTTGGTTAGCATTATGTCCTGTAGTTACTTGAGTAACAATGTTTGGGATTGCTTCCATGAGTTGTTGTGCTACAATTTGAGCAACATCGGGTGTTTCGTTCTGTGGGCGACTGCGATTTGGCCTTCCTGACATGGTTCTATTACACAGGAAAAGAAATACATATAAATACATAAAATAATGTATAATATTTAGTTCACTACTATTTTGTAAACTGTAAGTGTTGTCAAATTGTTGGTTTGCATAAGTACTAGACATATATATTTTAGAAAGAAAAGAAAAGAAAAATCTCTTTATTCGACCATTTACCAAATAAATTCTAGGGTTTGACCTCATAGTAAAAGTTTTCAAACATAAAATAAAATTATTCATTACCATTTGACATTGTCTTAAAAACCAAACCAATACATCAAATCCAAAATAAAGTTTCAAATGTTTTTCCCAAAAGACACCCAACATGGGTTTTCATTTCATGACAAAATAAAATAAAATACTGAAATCAGAACCAAACACTAATCGTTATCCCAACAAGAAACATCAACACCACAATCAGTAATAGCCCAACAAGCACATAATATGCGGTCATCGCACGACATGCCACTCGTCTAGCAGTACTAGCAGTGTCAGCAGTCTCCATCGAATGCTGAAACATGATTTACATTCTTGTCACGACTTCATCCAAAACTTCCCGATGTCCAGCTATCACAGCGAGATTGTGACGTAGGTCCGCTGCTACCGACTGAAATCTTCGGGACTCCTCCGGGGTCATACCTGGCTGTCTGACAGGTATCCCTATGACTCGCTGTGGTGAGGGTGCTCTCGGTCCTGCATCGCTGGGTCCTACCCCGCTAGGTCCTGCCGTGCCATGTCCTGCTGTGCTGGTGGGTATCCTTCCTGGAATGGGAACACTCTTCCTCGCCGTCCTCCGAATGTGAAGTCCATAAAGTGGTGGCTGTGGCAACACTGATGTAGGTGATGCCTCGCGTCGTTGACTCTGGGCGTTGTCATTGTTGATCTCCACTGAGTTCCCTATATCTTCTGTATCCTCTGATGGGTATTCTTCTACCGAGGCAGGGGGATTACGTCGAGGGATAACAGTGACGTAGCCGGACTCATCGGCTGAGGCGGCAGCGTGGGAAGATGACAATGTTGACATAGTGGACTGAGACATAATTTCAATGAGATATGAAATAAATAACAATGTATTCCTATAATATGCAATGCTTACATACACCAAAATTAACCTTTTTGATTTTTTTTTGAAATAAAGCTTTCTCAAATATTTTTGTTGAACATATTCCCATTATAATTAGCTCAAGCTTTGTATAAATCTTTCCTTAATTGAACATAGGTGATCAGGCTATGTTTAATCGAGGTCCAATGATACAACTCCCGACCTAATTATACTAGTAATATGTTTGATGTAAAAAGAATTTCTTTGTAAGTTTTAGTTATAGGTTGTGTTTTCTTAAAGAAAAACCGATGTTCTCTATAACTTTAGCTCTGATACCACTTCTGTCACACCCCGCTAAAGCGGAAATGCAAGGTATGACAGCGATAACGGTTTCATTGAAAAAGATAATGATACATCACCATAGCAGTATTTAAAAGTTTACAACCCATAGCTTCAAAAGAAACAAAATACAAGTTTTTCCAAAATAACATTGTTCAAAGAAAACTCCACAAATAACTTCAACACGATGCAGCATGCTCTATGATGATGAATCTTTATATCCACTTACTAATTATTTCCTGAAAAAGCATGTAAAACGAGCATCAACTATGAAAATAGTTGGTGAGTTCACAAGTTTATAAAATCAAGCTTGAAAAAAGGCTTTTCGTAAATACAAGTACATTGCTTTAATGATAAACAAAGTTGATTGCTATTAATGAATACAAGTTTATTGCTATAACGAGAACGAGTTTTGTATGTGTATGAGCAAACAATGAGTCTCAACCAAACCTATGACTAAAGCCCTATCGAGATCTATGCTTATCGTTCCATAGATGAATATGGTATCATGCACTCCAGCGATTCGGGCGAGTGAGGAGTTGTCAATTCCTAATAGCGCTATCCATAATGACCATTGGCTCAAAGAGTTAATGGTTAGTCATAAGGGAAGGGCCTTAGTACGATAAGTTCTCATGTTCCGTGTTGCATAGACATACATAAAGAAACATAGCAATACAATAGCAATCGTGTTTGATACAAATCAATTTAAATACAACATACAAATAATAGTTTTTCTAGACATGCTGTTCCACCCCAAAACATAAAACTGAAAATAGGGGAGTGCGTGAATACTCACAACGTTTCGAGTAGGTACAAGGGGTACTTCGGAATGCACCAACGTCTTACTACCAGGATCCCACGACATCAAACACACACTAGTGAGTTTCCACGTCGAAATCTAATGCTAATATACTAAACTCTACATATAGTGAAATGCCAATTTATGTTTTAGTATTTGATTTTATATTAATTGGTTACACTTTTTCTGAAATAGTGAAATTCCACAAATCGTGCGATTAATTACAACATTGGAATATAAATTTTCCAAAATTTTAAGTCCTTATTACAACATAAATTCATGAAAATAGCATTCAAAGGATAAAATTTCTCAAACTTTTTATTTAACTATTATTACACAATACTAAGCTGGGAAAATTATAAAAATGGATTTCCAAGTTGTTTAATTATATTTTATGATTTTTGAGCATTTATTCCAATAAAAATTTAAATAAATAGAAAACAGTTTCCAAAATTACCCAAACTTTTTAATTAACTGTTATTGTACATATATAGGCTGGGAAAAATATAAAATATATTTTTCAGTGGGTATTTATATTTTTCCTTGTTTTATTCCTTTAAATAATCTTTAATTGAAGAAATAATATTAAACAGTTAAAATAAATTACCAAAAATTTTTGTAACATCATTTACAGTATAAATAACCTGAGAAAAGTATCAAAAGTGGTCTTCATATTATATAATCCGGTTTTGGGTATTTATGTGTATTTAAGTGTAATTAACTTTAGAAATTAAGAGAAAAATAGTTTACAGTGTAGAAAAACCCTCAAAATTTTTATGTAACCTCCTACTGTAGAACATGATGTTTTGGTAAACTGTCATGAATTTTGGATAATCAGAACTATTTTTCCTATTTTTAAACCATGACAAATACCAAAAATTGGGAAAAATAGCAATGCATGATGAAAAATTCCGAGATTATTTTTCTAAGTCATCCATCACAGGTGAGGTATGCGAAAATTGTTAGATAAAATTTTTACACTCTCTAAAGTGGTTTTGTGATTTATTATATCCTAACAAAAAGAAAATCGGAAATTATACCAAACAGCAACAAAAATTAATGAAATTTAGTGAGGGGTCATTATCCATCATAAGGGTCATCCATGAATTTGTTCCGGATTTATTGACCTCTGGAAGTATTTTATGTGATTTATGCCGTTGGTTTCTAGCAATAATTTTAATAAATCAAAGAAATAATAAAAGCTTTTGGTATTTTACAGATTATCGCATGCATGTGAGGGATTTCAAAAGGAAAAATTTTCAAAATTTAATCAGAAGGGAAATAGGGGTATTGAACCCAACCAAGTTAAGAAATGTTGCATGCAATGGTGCATGAGATATAAATGTGGCTGAAGTTCATGAATTTATGAAGCACATTCTGTGGGGTTTTAAGCCACGAAATTTCAGCCATCATTCACGGGATATGTTAAGTTTCTAAAGTATTTTTCCCCAGATTTATGGTTGGGTTTAAGGCCATTGATCATGCAAGGCAAAAATGGTGATCATACAAAAAGAGCTGTTTGCGCAACCATTTTGTAAAAATTGCCAAAAATCGGATATTTAATAGTTTACAGTGAGACCAGTTGGGTTTGAAAGTTAACTCATGGAAATATCCAATACAAAAATAATATCATGATTTGGTTAAGAAATGAACGAGATATGGTCGTTCAAAGCTGAATAAAGTATCTGGCAGATTGCATGTTTGCTTTGAGTGCATCCTTAGGACATTTTGACAAGAACATCATGCATGCCTTTGATAAGGTACCATTTCTAGCACATGCACGGAGTGAATGAGAATCCAAGCTGTACTAGAAATGGTTTAAATGCTTTTGACCATCCAAGAACACAAAAGAAATGGAGAAGAAGATGTAATACTTGTTTTTGAAGTCACATGAACATATCTGCATCATTTTCACTCCTTGCATGGGTTTGATCCCGGATTTTCACCATTTCAAACACATGCATTGTGTTATGGTGAGAATCTACAAACCACAAGGGAAAAATAGAGATTTCTAGCCATGGAAAGGCATAGAATCCGAAAAGAAGAGAAAACTAAGAAGAAGAGGTAGTAGAATCATGAAATTATGGGAGAAAATGTTGTTTACCTTGGTTTTGATCTTTAGGGATGTAAGAACACTTCAAAGTCTTAAAAATCGAGAAATTTGGCAGAGGAATGAGAGAAATTTCTTTAGAGAGATAGAGGAAGAGAGTTTGTGGGTTAGGAGGGTGGAGTGTGAGAGAGTGAAGAGAGAAGAGGTAGAGTGAGGGAGAAGTTCTAATGATTGAGTTTTGGGAAGAGAGAGCATGGGGAGAGGAGAATGGCCAGATTTTTGAGTGCATTAAAGCCTCCTCTCTCCTAAATTCAAATTTTATAAAATTCCCTCCAACATTTTTATAAAACCCCAAATTTTTATAAAAATGTTTATTAGGCAATTCTTGATTTATTTAGAAATCTTGTTTTTAACTAATAAATTATGATTATTGCATGATAATTTAATTTCTATTTCATTGATTATAATCCATAATTTGATTAATAAAAATTTGATATTAGAAAGTTTATAGCCAATTTTTATAAAGTTTTTAAGCTTTAAGATTTATAAATTTGGATTTTGGGCTCTTTAGGGTTTTTGGAATATTGTTTGATGTTCATCATCATAATGAAGTATAATTAGAATATTTTAATTTATTTTTAGGGTTTTATACCCTTTTTCAATTATAACAAAGCTTGAAAGTTTCATTCAAATTATAGCATTGGCATTTCCTATTGTAGTTAAGCAACTTACTAGAATCGTAAGTGTCAAGTATATTAGTCATAGGTCTTAGATGGATCCTAGTTTATGCAAGATTTGGACCTAATTTTTACTACTACGCCATGGCATGATGTGCATGAATGGTTATTATAAAGATGCATGAGTCCGAGAATGACCTGAATTGATAGTTGTCACATGATGATAGTGATGACGAAGATGTTTTTGTCAAGAACAAAGTAATAGGACTTCAAGCTCCAAGGAAATTTACTGCTAAAGTGCTGACGGAGGAAGAGCAAAGAATCTGGTCAGTAGGAATAGGTCTCCCATTGATGAAGGATCTACACTCCGGAAGCCAGATGATATTCCGGAAGATCCCCTGCCTTCCTCTCCTCTGAAGTTTGGCATTGATGAGAATATGAAACACATCCTCTCTACTCTCCAAAAACAAGACAAAGGCAAAAATCCCATTTCATATTTCTCCTACTCCGGTCCTCCTCCAAAAGAAAATTTTGGTTGGTCCCAGGAAGAGATCAATCAAGCTCTTAAAGAAAGCATCCGGATCCAATCCTTCAAGGATGATAATCCTCATCTGATGCTAGGGATCTCTCCTCTATGTAGAGATTGAATCTTTAAAGATGTTGACATAATGCCCTTCATGTACTATGATTTTACGAATCAAGATTCGGACCATATCGACTTGCCTCTCTCTCTTTTCAGCAAGTTCTACACCAAATTTGCTCCTCTCCATCCGAAAGATGATCCGCAAATGATCATCCAGACTGAATGAGAAAGATTGAAGACCTTTCATTTCAAGAATGCACTTCCTCAGAAAGAAGTCTGTCTCGGAAAAGGATCACCAAGATCTCTGTATTCGGAAGGAAGTTCCTAACTAAGTTTGAACTTAATTGTGTGATGTTCCGGTACCACATCTTCCGAAACAAACTAATTAAGAAAACGATCACTGATGCTGACGTCCCTAAAATCAACCCGAACGGTATTCTGACAATTGCATCTCACTTCTGAAGCATTCAATATGATGATCTTAGCATGGGAGCTTACCACGCTGCTTTGAGCTTCCTCAAAGATTATGTTGTTGAATTCTGTTGATGCGACTTTGAACTGGCCCACATGTTCGGAACCAGTAAATACTTGGCCAAAATCAACTTCAAGCTGCCTGAAGCTGAAATATTTGCAGAAGGATCCATCAATGAACCAGTGCTAGGTTTTGTCTCTATCCAAAGAAAAACAAATCAGAAGACTTCTTACGAGTCATAGACAAACACCTGGTTCCCACCCAGGCCCTTCAGAAGTTCATTAGCTGAGCATCAAAGTCCAAAGCACCAGAGAAAGTGAAGACAAAGTTTATAAGTCAGCTACAATGGTACATCGGAGTCAGAGAATGGTTGTACAGGGAATACGAGTTCATCAAGGAAGATTCGAGCTAAGCTGATTAGATTGCTAAGTTCACTTAGGGGGGGATTGTTGGAACCTGAAAGTGAACCTCTAGCAATCTCTAACCTGTTGTTGTTCCAAAGTCAGTCTGTGGTCCGAAGTGATGTTGGTGTCCGGAATGGAGATTATGTCCGAAGTAAAGAAGTCTATTCGGATATCATCTTTCCGTGTTAAATTTATAATTCTTGTCTTTTACTTGATGTACCAGTTCATAGGACTTAGTTTATTTTGTCAAAATGGATAATCAGAAGTGTCAGGAGTAATCACTTTATCCGGTCCTATGTAAGTAACTTGGTTTTTATGATGTAACTCTTTCCCCTATATAAGGAGAATTTAATGACAAGAATAGTGGACGGATTGTGCATCCAAATATTGACATTTCTCACATTTACTTCACTTGCACTTTTCTCTCAAATCATTCTTTCAAACATTCCTTGTGTTCATTTATTGTCTTTACCTTGATTATACTCATAGTATCATATTTAATACTTGGAGTACTTTGTTGATCTTCATCTTCAAGTCTTGACTGGTCTTGCCAAACTTGACTAGAACTTATAATCAGAAGCATACATTGATCTTAAGCATTAACTCAAGGTTTGAGTTTTCAAGCCTTGTCCCTATGCATTCAGATCCTTGTTCTAATAGATATACACTTCTATTAACTCATCCTTTCCTTAAAACATTCCGAATAAAAATCCAAAACTCATAAAAATCCCGAATGCCAATTACAGTTATACCCTTTGGCTCCAAATCAAAAACCGAATTCACAGATTATCTATCCTACCTTATCCACACCCAAATGGGTCTAAATCTATCTTTCTCAAAGGCCCTAAGCCTTATGATAACCGGTCTTCGGGTCACGGGCCCGCATTAGGAACTGACTCGGAACAGGATGTTACAATAAGATAACATTTTTATGCACAATGAAGAGAGGATAAGATCTAGCATTCCTTGCTCCTGGGGTCCTTAAACCCACAAGGAGGACTCATGGGACCATAAAGTGCACAAAATCATGCCCTAAGCTAGATCTATCATAAAGAGCCATCAAGTTAAGAGCTTTATACCTCCAAAAGCTTTCCAGATTGGTGATGGTTCAGGATCCACAAGCTTCAACCACATCAATGCAACTTCCAAGAGCTCTTCTTCCTTCAAGATCACCAAAAACACTCTCAAAGGTCACTTCCAACCTCAAAACACTCAAAAGGCAATTATGGTTTCGTTCTTAGAGTTTGGAGAGGTGGAGGATGGTTATATGAAGGTCCTAGAGCAACTTAAGATGCTTAAATATTTCTCAAACCCTAAAAATTATGGTTTATCCAACATGGCCATACACTCACGTACTCGACACATGCCCAACATATGTGGATGCCTTTGTGATCAACTTATCTACCCAGTACACCCAGCGTACTCCTAGCGTACGCCCAGCGTATGAGCCAAGGACCAAAATGCAAAAAAGTTTTAAGATTAAGGGAAAAAGAGTAATAACTGACATGCGAACGTTATAATTAACCCATAAGTTTAAATTAAGGGTACGACCCATATTTTCAATTCAAACTTTGAAGAGGGATTCCATACTCAAATTCGAACCTATTTTAGGTATGTAAGGCTTTTATCAATTCCAATATTACAAAACTCCTATATCTTTTGAGATTCATTGAATCTTCTCAATGTCATGTTTAATCTCAGATTATGCCCTCACTTTTGTGACAGGATGTCGAGGATCATAAATAGGAAGTGGATAACCATGCAAACCCGATTGGCAAACTTGATGGCATTTAACATCTCACATTGATGTGTCAGTTAACCACATACACTCCGTCAAAAATGATAATTTACGAGATACCCATCATATCTCTTTATAGTCCATATTAGTGTGTTGGTTAACCACAGACGATCCACTAACAACATATAATGCATGATGTGCGTTTTTCATTGATTAGCATACATTTCAAATTTTCCTAAAGTAACAAAGATTGGGATTTAAAATGTTTTAGTTACGTTATATCATTATACTTGTTAATGATATTATGTCCTATCAAATCCATTCGGCTAACAACCCTTCACCATACAAGAAATCAGCAAGAAAGAGTAGATACCCAATGATAGTCATTTTATAGGGTGCTTCCTTAAACTCCAATTATAGTATGGCTTTGTGAGTAAGGCGTACTAGCGATTTGACTGACTGGTTCTTATACAAATAGTAATTAATCTTATATATATGTAAGGGTGTATTTTAAAATATTTCAAAATACAATGTTTAATCCAATATAAGTTAAAAAGATTAATTCAATTGAATTTAAATCAATTTATGGATTTATTAATTATCGTTTAATTAATCATTTAATTAAATTAATAATAAAATCTATAAGGATAATATTAATTATTCTTCTAATCAATCATTATCTTGTCTAAGATTATATCCTAACATTTAGGATTTTTTTAATTATATTTTAATTAATAATTAATTAAACTAATTAAATCATAAGGATAATTCCTAAATACAAGATATAGGATATCAAATTACCAAGCTGAATATTTGGTTTTTAAACTATTAAAATAATATTAACTAGCGAACTTATCCGTGTGAGTATATATTCGAATCCATAGTCACTTATCAATATATTTCAAAGCAAACTTGTTCCTGACCACAATGGCCAAACAAGTACTTTCGGTTACAATTACTCACCTGATGTTTAGGTTGATATGTAACGAAATTCACGAAGCCACCCATTTTAGCCTATAAAAGAAGCCCTTCGATACTTCTCTACAAGTATTCGATTGTAATTCACGGGACCATACGAAAGCTGTTGATTATCTCTCTTGATAATTAGCGAAGCAACCTTTGCCTGGGGTTTAACTGCATTCGTGTCAATATACTTGACATCATAGAATCCCAAATTTTTATTATAATTAGCGAGTCTTGTAGGAACTTAAGTTAAAGTTGAAAAACTAGGACTAATATACTTGATTCCTCAATTTCACTTGAATCTCGAAACAACTACATAGAATGCCAATAAACCGATCAAATAAGTTACAAACATTATGTATAACTATAAAAGAGCTATAATACCATAAGATAAATTGAAGTCTCAAAGATTCTATTGATTTTGATATCCAAAGATTTATTAAATCTCAAAACCCTAAAAGACCTAAAACCAAAATTTTATAAAGTTTACCATCAAGAATTCTATAAAAATAGTTATGAAACTTATAATATTATCTTAAAATAATTAAATTCAGGGAAATATATTCAAAGAAAAAAAATTAAGTTATTAACATTTACCCTTGATTTATTAGTCAAAAATCAAGAGTTTTATGCATAAAAACTAGGTTAAGGTGTACATTTTATAAAAAGTTGGATATTTTTATAAAAGATTTGAATTTTTATAAAATATACAAGAGAGAGGGAGCCTCTCTCACTCAAAATTTCGGACCCCTCTCTTTCCATATCTCTCTTTCAGACTCTCATTCTCCAACACACACACACATCTCTCTTCTTTCTCTCTCTAGAAGACTCTCTCTACCTTCTCTCTAACTTTTTTCTCAAAACACCACAACCACAGCCTCTTAACCACGAAATTATGGAGATTCATAATGGTTTTTCAAGACACAAATAAAGTTAAGGTAAAGAACATACATCTCTTGAAGATCCACAACAATGATTTAAGCCATTCATGTGCATTTTACTTCAAAAACCAACTTTTACTTCTTCATCTTCTTCAAACTTGTTTTCTTTTTGTTAAAATGGGTTTTAGAACATCATGGATGTGTTTTAACACCATGCATGTATGATAAACAAGGTTGCATGTTCATGATCTTAGTGCAAAAAACGATTTTAAGGATTAAAACATCAAACTCAAGTTAAGAGTTTTTGAGAAACAAAATTTTATTCATAAATGCATGTATACATTTTGATAAGTTTTAATCTTTTGATATCTGAAAATATGACTAGAATATAAGTTTATCATGATATCTTTAAAATATTTCAAAATATTTACTCAAAGAAATGATGAAAACTCACTTTTCCAACCAGTCATCATGCATGCAATCTGCCAGATTTCTTTACCTAACTTTAAACTGCCATATCTCACTCATTTCTTTACCAAAATTAGAGATTCTTTTTCTGAAATATAAAATTTTGAGTTAGCTTTCAAACCCATCTGACCTCACTAGAAAATTCCAATATTACGATTTTTAGCAATTTTTACAAAATGGTTGGTCAATCAACACATTTTTGTGAATACTAGTTTTGTATTGCATGTTCAAAGGTCTTATTCATCACTACAAATCAATGAAAAATTAATTTGAGCACTTAACATCATTTATTAAGAGATATAAAAAGATCTTGATTCAAAAGTCTTTGGAACATGTTGCAAAAATTCTCAAAGCAACATCAATAATCTTTACCAAAACCACAAGAATCAAGTTTTCTCTATAATTCTTTGAGCCTTTTGGCATGTTTTTCGACATCAAAAATAATAAAACATTTTTTCATTGTTATTAAATTGTTTGAAGATGCATTCAGGAAATTTTCAGCTCAATATATATTTTTTGTTAGTTTTACATGAAAGTTATAAGAAAATAGAGTGTGAAGGCATATCAAATACTTACGCTTGTAAATAAATTCTGGAAATATTTGTGGATGACCCTTTAAGATAATAAACATCTCTCATGAAGTTTCATCGAGTTTTGTTACTATTTAATATGGTTTTTAATTTTCTTTTTATTTAGTTCCATTAAATCATAAAGCCACTTTAGGGAATGTGAAAATATTATTTCTTATTTTTTGCATCTTTTATCTTAAATTTAAGACTCAGAAAAATATTTTGGGAATTCTTCAAAATGTATATCTGTTTTTCCATGATTTTTGTGTTTATAATGGATTAAAAACTGGAAAAAATAGTTTTACTCATCCAAAATTCATGAACATTTACCAGAACACCTTATAATATATTAGTATGCTACATAAAAACTTTGATGATTTTTCTTTTCTATATACTATTTTTCCCCTGTTTTCTAAGATTAAATACACTTAAATCCACAAAATCGGATTAAAATATATAAAATTCACCATTGGTATTTTTCCTGGATTATGTGCGCTGTAAATGAACTTTACAAAATTTTTGGTAATTTACTTTAACTGTTTAATAATTATTCTTCACTTACTGATTACTTAAGAGGATCAAACAAAAAAAAATAGCAAAACTAATTGAAAAATATCTTTTATATTTTCACAGCTTGTATATGTGTAATAAGGGTGTTACAAAAAGTTTGGGCAATTTTGGAAACATTTTTCTATTTATTTCAATTTTTATTGGAATAAATGATCAAAAATCACAAAACTGGGTTAAATAGTTTGGAAATCCATTTTTATATTTTTCCCAGCTTACGTATATCTAATGGAAGTATTATAAAAAGTTTGGGAATTTTTATCATATTTATTTTATTTTTCACAAATTTATATTGTTATGAAGGCATAAAAATTTGGAAAAATAGTAAATCACATCAAAAATTCAAGAGAAAATTTCTGGAAGACTTGTACTATGTTCAGAATGAAAAGGAAAAAGTTGACAATTTTTGGTAACTGTTTGATAATATTTTGGCTTTTATGAGCTTAAAAAACATTTAAATGTGTTGAAATACCCTCAATTAATATTACAAAAATCTGGAATTCAATATCCAAAATTGTCTTAATCACTTGAGTTATAAAACTTCATCATTTCATAAAAAAATTTGTAACTTAACAATATTAAAATTTGACACATAATTGGCATAATTCTATTGTAGTAGTAAATGTACTAGTATTAGATTTCAATTAGAGACTCATTAGTGTGTAATGTCGTTCTAGAAAAACATGAGTGGTACGAGTGGAGCGTAGATCCAGACATCATTTGCATCATCTCAATGCATATTGTGAGTATTCACGCACTCCCCTATTCATGCACTATTATTTGTTCGTTGTATTTAAATTCATTTGTATCAATATTGATTGTTATTTTATTGCTATATCTCTATATGTATGTATATGCAACACGGAACATGAGAACTTATCGTCTTAAGTCCCTTCCCTTATACTTTACTCCAACCATTAACTCTTTGAGCCAATGGTCATTATGGATTGCGCTATTAAGAATTGACAACTCCTCACTCACCCAATTGCTAGAGTGCATGATACCATATTAATCTATGGAACGATAAACATAGATCTTGATAGGGAATCAGTCATAGGCTTGGATTTGAACTTATTGTTTGCTCATATACAAACAATCTTGTTATTTATTATGGCAATGAACTTTGTTTCTCATTATAGCAATGAACCTTTTTTCTCATTATAGCAATGAACTTTGTTTCTCATTATAACAACGAACATTTATTACTGGAAACTTATATACATGTTATGCAATGAAATTGTTGCTCTTTGTAGCGACGAACTTGATTGCTCATTTTAGCAAATGAAACTTGTTTACTCGTTTGAGTATCAAAATTCATTTTCCATGAGAATATGAACGTTACATCTCATTTGGGCAACCTACTTAATCTCTCATGATGACAAAGAATTTTGTTTATACAAACTTATCTACTTATTTTAACAATATACTTTTATTTATGGAAATGTTTTATCAAAACTTTGATTTCAATTCATAAAACCAATATTATATTTCGTTTTATCTGTGAGTACTCATCAACTATTTTTATAGTTGACGCTCGTTTTACATGCTTTTTCAGGAATCATCGAGTAAGTGACACTTAAGGACACATCACTTTTAGGAGCATTCGCATGCATTCTATTCCAATTTACATTGTAATTTCTTTTTAAATTTGTTCAAAATCATTGTAAGTTTGTAATGATTTTTATTACTATGGTTGGTGTTATCTTTAAACTTTTACTATGAGACCCTTTATACTGCCACGCCTCGTGTTTCCGCTTTAGCAGGGTGTGACAGAAATGGTATCAGAGCTGAAGGTTATAAAGAATACCGGTTTTCCTTTGGAGAACCACAACTATAGCTAAAAAAAATTCAAAATGTTTTAAAATACTAAACATACTACTGGTATAACTAATTCGAGTACGCATTATTAGACTTTAGTTAAGTATAGCCTGGCCAACTTTGCAGAATTAAGGAAAGTTAATGTGAGGCTGGCACGGTTATAGTATAATTATGTTCAAAATGATTTTCAACTTGAACTTTTGACAAACAAAATTTTTCGGTGTGCGTATGACCATTTCATATTATAGGCATTCATCTAGATACACTTAGAAACTAAGTTCACTTTTATAACAATGCCTTTATGTAGAAATATTCTTATCCCTTATCAAGTGCTAGGTTAACCACTTAGGTTATATCACTAGCCACTCTAGGAGCAATCCACTTAGTATTGATAATTAGTATTCCTCGGTATCTATTGACTTTGGATGTAAGCTTAGTAACCATATATATACAAGTAATAATCTTAAGTTGAAACCTATTCCAATTATACCTTAGTACCTCTTCATCGTCTTCGTACTATAGTTACAACTAGGAAAGTTTTCTGATACCGACATAGATGAAAATTGAAGCATCGCGTATGGAGGTAGATGATTCGCCACTAAGTAATAACTTGGATACCATTGGCGGGCATTCTGGGTTTGACTCACGAGGAGACACAGAGGTTTAACCCGTACGTGAGACCGTATTACTACATTATGACTTAGCTCTAGGTTGTTTCCACCTTGAGCTTAAAATTTAACATAGGATATCCCTTTGACCTCTATAAAAGGTCGGAAATTGCATTGACACTTCAAAACATTTTACAAACAATTTTTCTTTTCCTTTATTTTGGGGAAAAGACATCGTTACTTTCCTTAGTATTTAGGTACGATCAGCTAAACTAACATACTTATTTCTTACTTCTTAATCTTCCATCAAAAAGTTATTTCGCTTCATTGGTTTTGCTTATCATCGATAATATATTTTATAACCACTTCATACAACTTACTAGACCTTTCTTTACAATGTAAGTCATATTCTCACTAAAAGTCTTTTGACATCTTGCTTTAATTTAACACTTTGCTTCAAAACTCAATTTAACCAATATTGGTTTTAACATTGCTATTTCAATTTCCTTTCAATCCATTTGAACGGATAGATGTGCTTTTAAGGGCATATAAACCATTTTAAACCTTGCTTACCATTTTGGCACGTTTTCGAAAAAACTTAGAAACATTTTATTCTATAAAAGTGTTTGAACTTTATGCTATAAAACTTAAACATATGACGTTAAAGTTCATATGATCTGTAAAAGCTTCATCGGATCTTCAAACCACTTTTGTTTTAAGACTTTTGACTACTTTCTCATTTAGGCATTGTACATTACTTAAATGTGCTTTCTTGAAACCCAACATGGTATTTTTACAACCTTCTAATTTAAACATGTTTATAAGAAATCTCTAATTCCTACATTTCCAACATACCTCATTTTTTTTATTTTTTTTCAAATTAGTTTTATAATTTGTAAAGTTTCTAAAATTTAAAGAATTGAAAAACTTAGTGTTCACTTTTAAAATTCCAGTGACGCACTCTCGACAATGCACAATTATTCATATAAATATGTTAAGTATTTACCTTATCTGTTTTAACCATTGTTGGACCCCAATCAAAAAGGTCAAAATTGTCTGATTTTCAAGTACAAATTTTAGTGTTTCATCTTATTCACAAATGGAGTTTACCTTAATAGATAACTCATAAATTTTTAGAAAACACTTGAAAACTCCATTATGTCTATTTAATCATCAACATACATCAAATATCTAAGTTTGAAATATATCTCAACCTGGTTTTAAATCTACCTATATGTATTGTTCTTATAATTTTAACAATAGCAATCATTGTCGCCGCTATCTTCCTTTTTCTTTCCCCGGAACTTTATTTCTCGCTCTCCTTCTGATTTTAGATCTCGAGCGTCATAATATTAACATAATACATTGTCTAACTTTGTTTCTGTCTATTTTTCTTCTCCTGGTATCACGTTCGTATGCATAGAGACTAGAAGTCTACCCTTTTCGTTTTGAGCGATTAATACGTGTATAGTCATGAGGCATACTTTAGTTTTAGTCAACTTTGATATATTCAATTATGCCTTTTATCGTATACATCTTATTTTTATTTTGAAATCTACTATAAACAAGTGATCCTTATTTACATTTTCTCTTTTGTTCTAAATTCAAAAACTTGATATAAAATGCAATTTTCATTTTATTTTTCCTTATAGTTAATACATAAGATGAATACCCTTATGCTTAAAATGTTTCTATATCCAGAAACTATATTTGAAGGATATGTATCCTTATGTTTCTTCTTTTCTTTAAATACATCAAAAGTTTTGAATTTTACGATTATCTATTCTCTAAATGATTGTTTTTGTAGAAACACTAAACTAAGAATGCATTATTTTCAATGATCGATTTATTTACTCATTTCTTAAAAATAGCATTCTACTTTGCAATTTTCAGTGAGTTCCTAAACTCTCAAACTTGTTTTCATAAATATTCTAACTCCTCTTAAACTTGTATTGTCTTGACTTAGACAACTAGTCAATTTTACAAAAAGCGTAATATCAATATTTCTATAAATTTTTTTTCCTAAATGGCGACTTAAAAATTTAACTTTAAATTATCTTTTTATTATTTTACTACTTCATTTGATCACCACACATGTATTCTCATTATCTTGGAATTATTACACATTTTGATAATAGTGAGATTACTTATAGTTTCTAAACACTCAAATTGCTATCTAGACAAGGTGATTTAATTTATCATAAACTCTCATCGCCTCCATTTGCAACAATGACTATCAAAATATATATTCTTCGAATATGATTTTGTTGTAGAAAGAGTACCTGTAGTAGTAAATATAGCTTCAGAAATCTTTGGCCATTTCGTAATTCCTTTGGCAGACGACACTTAATTAGCCTTTACATTTGAGATGTACCAAAACTTCGTTGCCTACCCTTAGTACGTATTTTTAGGAACTTATCCTCGATCGCTTCCCTTTCATTCGTGCTACCCCTTCTTATTTCGGAATATATCTTTTCCAAATGTAATAGCCAACCCGGAAGTTAACAAATTATTCCTAATCTCTTCTTTATTAGGCGGAGAATTTACACTTAGTGCTAATTTAGAATGCAACTTAGGGATCATTGCGGATTTAACACTCAATGCATTTAGTGCTTCAGCAAAACTTGTAATGTTCTTTTAAGTTAGATAATATCTAACTAGATAATCTTTTCAACTAGGTCGCCATGGTCGGATCATGATTTCCAGGATCCTAATTTCTCGTAATCTAGACTATAGAACTCGAATGAAGGAAACATTACTTTGATTATAGCTAAAGAATTGGGCTCTTCCCTTGGGGAATTAACCCAAAATAATAAAGAGCTCTTCTGGTTACCATCTCCCCATTTATATCATTGTATCCGACTGAGTTCTAATAGAATACGTCACGAATTTAATTTCGGGTTGAAATTCTTTCAACCGGGGGAGACTGTGACAACCGTCAAAATCCGAGTCAGTTCTAGAATTGATAAACGTAGTTGCACGTGTAGGCACAAAATATACTAGACTTAGTAATTAGAATCTAAGTTGTAACCTACTAGAAACTTGGAAACAAGTAGGATTGAAGGATAGTGTACTTAGATTTCACATTATTATGTGCATTCTACAACTACTTAACTATAGAGACTATCCATATTTGGGTCACTCTTTGACTCGAACACCTTTTCATGAATCATATACACACATCATGCATTTGACCTAGTGGTATTAATTAGGTCCAAGTCTTGTAGGAACTTAAGTTAAAGTTGAAAAACTAGGACTAGTATACTTGATTCCTCAATTTCACTTGAATCTCGAAACCACTACATAGAATGCCAATAAAACGATAAAATAAGTCACAAACATTATTTATAACTATAAAAGAGCTATAATACCATAATATAAATTGAAGTCTCAAAGATTCTATTGATTTTGATATCCAAAGATTTATTAAATCTCAAAAACCCAAAAAGCCCTAAAACCTAAATTTTATAAAGTTTACCATCAAGAATTCTATAAAAATAGTTATGAAACTTATAATATTATCTTAAAATAATTAAATTCAGGGAAATATAATCAAAGAAAAAAAATTAAGTGATTAACATTTACCCTTGATTTATTAGTCAAAAATCAAGAGTTTTATGCATAAAAACTAGGTTAAGGTGTACATTTTATAAAAAGTTGGATATTTTTATAAAAGATTTGAATTTTTATATAATATACAAGAGAGAGGGAGGCTCTCTCACTCAAAATTTTGGGACCCTCTCTTGCCATATCTCTCTTTCACACTGTCATTCTTCAACACACACACATCTCTCTTTTTTCTCTCTCTAGAAGACTCTCTCTACCTTCTCTCTATCTTTTTTATCCAAACACTACAACCACAGCCACTTAACCATGAAATTATGGAGATTCCAAAGGTTTTTTCACGCCACAAATAAAGTTAAGATAAAGAACATACATCTCTTGAATATCCACAATAATAATTTATGCCATGCATGTGCATTTTACATCAAAAACCAACTTCTACTTTTTCATCTTCTTCAAACTTGTTTTATTTTTGTTAAAATAGGTTTTAGAACATCATGGATGTGTCTTAACACCATGCATCTATGATAAACAAAGTTTCATGTTCATGATCTTAGTGCAAAAATCGATTTTAAGGATTAAAACATCAAACTCAAGTTAAGAGTTTTTTAGAAACAAAATTTTGTTCATAAATGCATGTATACATTTTGATAAGTTTTAATCTTTTGATCTCTGGAAACATGACTATAATATAAGTTTATCATGATATCTCTAAAATATTTCAAAAGATTTACTCAAAGAAATGATGAAAACTCACTTTTCTAACCAATCATCATGCATGCAATCTGCCAGTTTTCTTTACCAGACTTTAAACTGCCATATCTCACTCATTTCTTTACCAAAAATCGAGATTCTTTTTCTGAATTATAATATTTTGATTTAACTTTCAAACCCATCTGACCTCACTGGAAAATTCCAATATTTCGATTCTTGGCAATTTTTACAAAATGGTTGGTCAATCAGCACATTTTGTGAATACTAATTTTGTATTGCATGTTCAAAGGTCTTATTCATCACTACAAATCAAGGAAAAGTTAATTTGAGCACTTAACATCATTTATTAAGAGGTATAAAAAGATCTTGATTCAAAAGTCTTTGGAACATGTTACAAAAATTCTCAAAGCAATATCAATAATCTTTACCAAAACCACAAGAATCAAGTTTTTTCTATAATTGTTTGAGCCTTTAGGCATGTTTTTCGACATCAAAAATAAGAAAACATTTTTTTATTGTTATTAAATTGTTTGAAGATGCATTCTAGAAATTTTCAGCTCAATATATATTTTTTTAGTTTTACATGAAAATTATAAGAAAATAGAGTGTTAAGGCGTATCAAATACTTATGCTTGTAAATAAATTCTAGAAATATTTGTGGATGACCCTTTAAGTTAATAAACATCTCTCATGAAGTTTCATCGAGTTTTGTTACTGTTTAGTATTGTTTTTAATTTTCTTTTTATTTAGATCCAATAAATCATAAAGCCACTTTAGGGAATGTGCAAAATATTATTTCTTATTTTTCGCAGCTTTTACCTTATATTTCAGACACATAAAAATATTTTGGGAATTTTTCAAAATGTATATCTATTTTTCCATGATTTTTGTGTTTATAATGGATTAAAAACTGGAAAAAATAGTTTTACTCATCCAAAATTCATGAACATTTACCAGAACACCTTATAATATATTAGGATGCTACATAAGAGCTTTGATGATTTTTCTCTTCCGTATACTATTTTTCCCCTATTTTCTAAGATTAATTACAATTAAATCCACAAAATCAGATTAAACTATATAAAATTCACCATTGGTATTTTTCCTGGATGATGTACACTATAAATGAACTTTTTTTTTTGGTAATTTACTTTAACTGTTTAATAATTATTCTTCACTTAATGATTATTTAAGAGGATTAAACAAAGAAAAATAGAAAAATTAATTGAAAAATATCTTTTATATTTTCACAGATTGTATATATGTAATAACAGTGTTACAAAAAGTTTGGGCAATTTTGGAAACATTTTTCTATTTATTTCAATTTTTATTGGAATAAATGATCAAAAATCACAAAACTGGGTTAAATAGTTTGGAAATCCATTTTTATATTTTTCCCAGCTTAAGTATATCTAATGGCACTAGTATAAAAAGGTCGGGAATTTTTATCATATGTATTTTATTTTTCACGAATTTATATTTTTATGAAGTCATAAAAATTTGGAAAAATAGTTAATCACATCAAAAATTCAAGACAAAAATTCTGGAAGATGTCTACTGTGTTTAGAATGAAAATGCAAAATTTGACAATTTTTGGTAACTGTTTGATAATATTTTGGCTTTTTATGAGCTTAAAACACATTTAAATGTGTTGAAATACCCTCAATTAATATTACAAAAATCTGGAATTCAATATCCAAAATTGTCTTAATCACTTGAGTTATAAAACTTCACCATTTCAGAAAAATGTTTGTAACTTAACATTATTAAAATTTGACACATTATTGGCATAATTCTATTGTAGTAGTAAATATACTAGTATTAGATTTCAATTAGAGACTCATTAGTGTGTGACGTCGTTGTAGGAAAACGATAGTGGTACGAGTGGAGCGTAGATCAAGACATTATTTACATCATCTCAATGCATATTGTGAGTATTCACGCACTCCCTTATTTTTGGTTTTTCTGTTTTGGGGTGGAAAAGCATGTCCGAAAAACTATTATTTGTTCGTTATATTTAAATTCATTTGTATCAAACTTGATTGCTATTTTATTGCTATATCTCTCTATGTATGTCTATGCAACACGGAACATGAGAACTTATCGTCTTAAGTCCCTTCCCTTATACTTTACTCCAACCATTAAGTCTTTGAGCCGATGGTCATTATGGATAGCGCTATTAGTAATTGACAACTCCTCACTCGCCCAATTGTTTTAGTGCATGATACCATATTAATCTATGGAACGATAAGCATAGATCTTGAGTGTTCCATAGCAACCTTAACTATTTTTTAACACTCATATTTTCTTCGACCTGGGATCTGGTGAGCTCCAGATGTCTTGACTGAGCCATGTCTTGACTAAACAATTCTATTGCAGAATTGTATCAAATTTGAAGATCAAAGATGATTTTCAGAACCAAATGAGCAAAAAAATTTTGAGACAAAATAATGACTCAAAATCAATTGATTCAGAAATGAAAATCAGATCAATGCAGTTTGAGTCCTACTCTGATACCAATTGAAGAGAATTGTAATCGAGACTCAAATACTAATCATGATTAAACAAGTTTGTAATGAAAGTATGAACACAGAATGTAAATATGAATCTGTTGTAAGCTTTATTACTCTCAAGAACTTGGATACAAAATGACTATTCAATGTGGGAAAACTCGTTAGTCTACACCTAAGCTCTGGCCCTATTTATAGGAAACATGAGAGTACGAAAAATACTAAGTCTAAACATTTTGCTTCGACTGAAAATGACTTAGCAAATACATTACATACGAAATAAGACTAAACACACTTCGACTTTTTACAAGAAATCCAGCTCTACACACCTAGACATTGCTTTGGTGCCATTCTGAAAGCTATGAAGGAAGATAGAATGTGGCTCTCGGAAATCAACATCTATGAGCTTCCGGATTCAACCATGGCGGTGGTGTGTGGTGGTGAATGGGGGACGTGTTGGGGGTGTCTTGCAGGTGATGTGCTCTATCTATATCTCCCTCTTTCTTGCTTTCTTTCTCTCTCTCTCTCTCTCTGCATTCATTCTCTATCTTTTCTTTATGCAATTTCAAGTCACAACCATATACATACCATTTGTTTCGTCAATCTATTTAGGGCTTGAATATGGAGAAAGTAGAAAAGATAAAGAGAAATGGTGAAATCGATCTACAGGTTGGTTAGAAGTGGTGGAACATGTGAGAGAGAAGCGATAAGGGGTATCAACTTGGATGTAGAAGAAACGGAGTGGCTGGAAGTGATGTCGGAAAGAAACCATTATATCCTTCTTCCCCTTTCCCGGCCCTCTTCTGCACCCGTGTCGATATCGTCAGAGAAAAGGGAATCAATTAGAGGCGGTGGCGGGTTCGTTCTATGTTGAAGATCAATGTGTTGGTGGGTCTATGGAAGAAGCAGGTTGAGAGAGAAACGGGGAACATCAGACAATGGAAAGTGCAGATGAATCGGAGGCTATAATCTATGATATAGCGGTGGAGAAACTGATTGGGAGAGAGGGGCGGTGGGTATGATGTGGATATATAGCCGGTGATGGTTTTCTCAAATAAATGGAGCAGAAGAACACGTTGCAATGTAGCTGATGATTCACCTCCATTTAGCCTAAGCCGATGAACAGTACATCGCTCAGCGGGATATATTCAAACCAAGCAGCAAAACAACAAGCCACAACTTGAAACCAACAAACCAAAAAAATGGTTGGGCTTGGCCCAAAATCGGGTACTATAGATAACCATGCTGAGAATTAATTATATATATATATATATATATATATATATATATATATATATATATATATATATATATATATATATATATATATATTATACATTCATATCTCTTGAAATATATTCATTTCTTTAATTTTTAATCTATTTTAAATTTTTTTTGAGGTGATGACCTTTAAAAATCACAATCTGTAATAATTTTATTACAGTAATAATCTCTTTCTAATAAATTAAGATTGCTTAGTTGAAGTCCCACAGAAACTTTCATAAGCCTAATTAGGAAGAAACTTTCGTATGAAAATTTCATTAATGGGGCTAGCTGAGGCTTATTTATTAGAAAGAGATCAAATGAATTGAAGTCTGTGGGTAATCCAAGTTGCATGAAGACGCTCGAACCAGGTTTTATTTTGGAATATTTGGCTACTTTCTATTCAAATCCACCCCTCAATCTACAATCTGGTGACGAAGAACGTTAGAGCTAAGTAGCAAATTGAGATCATGAAGCTGGTTGGGATCACGATGTACTGTGGTTTGACCTGGCAGCTCCGTCTTCGACAACTGTGTTTGGTTTTCTTAGTGGAATAGAAGAACACGTGAAGAAGATTAGAGAGAAAGAAAGAGGATACTCTAAAAACCCTAACTCCAGGATGAAAAGCAGCGACTCTGACGATGAGGAGTTCTTAACTGGTGATGGTGTTGTTGATCGATGGTAGTGGTGGTATTGACAAGGAGTAAAAATCAGAATAATAGGAAGCTGACTCTTTGTGTACGAGAGAGAGAAAGAGAGAGAGAGAGAGAGAGAGAGAGAGAGAGAGAGATGGCCTTTTTATATTTTTTTAATTATTAAAATAAATAAATTAGTATTAGATTAAAAAAATGAAAGAAAAATAGAAAATAAATACCCCAAGGGTATTATAGTCATTTTTATTTGTAGTGACCAAAAACGCAAAGAAACTAGCTCAAAAGGACTACCAATCCAAAAAAGTCATTGTTTGGACTAAAATCCCAAAAAATGCATACCACAGAGACCATTTTTGCAATTTTGTCTATTAATTAATCAAATTTTATAAAAATTTTGGCTCATGGTTTCCACAAGTTGTAAGCTACTTATATATATATATATATATATATATATATATATATATATATATATATATATATATTGCTAATAATAAATAAATTAAATTACTAAGAGATAATAGGAGACTTTTAGCCAAGCGGTATATAATAAAAGGCGTATTAACCATTTAAAATAAAGACAAAGCTGCAAGACTGGTCCTTGTGGTATTCAAAAAGTATTGGATGAGGTCCAAAACTTTCCACTTGCATAGAAGGTCCAAAATCATGCTTTTTCTTTGCTTTTAGTCTCTGGCTACTTGAATGGATGATTTTACCCTTTTATTTTCTTTTTTGATTTTTTATGTTTATGCTAATACCTTTTTTAATTTAAAAGAAAAAATAGAACTAGTTCTACCCACCCTACCACTCCACCCGTAACCCCCTGTCTTCTCTCTCTCTTTCTCTCTCTCTCTCTCTCTCTCTCTCTCTCTCTCTCTCCCTTACACACACACGTGCACGTACACACCTACAACTCAAAACACACTCCCACACGTGTAAGTCGATCCTTCATATTCTTTCATCATCAAACCCACCCACCTAAATCTTCCTAATCTATTTTAAACTCTCACTACTTCCTGCAATCTCCAAATTCTGAAGATGATGACAATGATTTCAAAGAAGACCCAGATCTGCAAGACCTCGAGTATGTCTCCCAAATCAAAAGAGTTAGAATCGTTTGGCCAAAATTCCCAAAAATACATGGATTATTTAGTGGATGATGTGGGATAGAGACATAATGATCTGGTGGTGTTGCTCGACAGGAATGAGAAAGCAGAGAAAAAGAAAGTCAAAGAGAATGAAGGAGGTGTACCTGATCTAACAACCCACCCCACCATTGATACCTCACTCATCACCATATGTTGCTCCTCCCATGAGAAAACAAAGGTGTTTCTTTTTGGGCTCCAAAGCTGTTACAAAAATTGAATTAGGTAATTGTTATATACCACACCCTCAAACCAGGATGGCGGAAACGTCCGAGGTGGATGACTTTCATGTATTTTATCATAACAATTGAGTAATAGTAAAGAAATAAAACATGACCATAATATATATAATTAAAAAAGTTACATCATTGTAAGTGTTACATGTTTCAAAAGTCAATTACAATATGATGACAAAAAGACTTGTTTGACGCCTTAGCGCCCCATCCTCAAAAGCTGGTGTTTACCTATTTTACTGATTTCCTGAGAATACAAGTAGTTTGAAAAAGTGTCAACAATTAAGTTGGTGAGTTCATAAGAGTTAGTTATAAAACATACAAGGCCTTTTCATGAAAAGATATCGTTTTTGTTTCAAGAAAATCCGATATTTTCTAATAAATGAAATGTAAGCCATTCACTTGTAAAATAAGGGTGTTTGTTCCAGAAAATCCAATATTTTCTAAAGAATGAGATGTAAGCCATTTACGTGTAAAATGATAATGTTTATTCCAAAAAATCCGATATTTTCTAATGAGTGAGATGTAAGCCGTAAAATTTCCAAAACCGAAATGTACCAGTGTTTTCCGTACTTAAGAGTAGTAATACGTAGTTTCATTCGTATATAAAACCATTTGAAGGAATGTGTTTTCGTGTAAAATAAATGTATCGTCGTTTCACTTTGTGAGTTTTTATAACCGTGCTTTTAAAATGTGGTGCTTGCCTCATCGTTCTTCAAGCATTGAGATATTTATGACATTTGTCACCCATAACTTGTCGATCTAACTGTAGATAGTAGTCAGGGTGTGGGATCATCAGTCCCGTATAGATCTATACACAAGTATCACGCTCTCGTATCAGATATTCAGGTTATAAAAACAGGACTTTCGTGTATACCTCAGTTAGGTACGATGAAGACAATGTCCCACAAATTTATTCAATGAGTATACGTGTTATTGAAATGAAAACGTTTGTTTATGAAATTATCCCGTATTTCCAGGATAATATCGAAAATATCGTAAAACAATTATATATGCACTTTATATAATTTTACCCTTTGCTCAATGGGTTACAACGGGGTAATGTTCCGTAAACTTTATCTATTAAGTTTTAATGAAATGAACAAAATATACACAGTTATATATATATATATATATATATATATATATATATATATATATATATATATATATATATATATATATATATATGTTGGGTTATTGGTGTTGCGTCTTGGGCTCGCTTCCTAGTCCATTCTTTGTGCGGTATGGGCCTGTCCATCTGTATCTTATTTTCTAGGGTTTATGTATTTATAGATGCTTGCATGCATCTTTTACGTAACCGATTGATTAGGGTTTTACGGTGTATTTATAGAAGTAATCTTTTTGTAACCCCAGAATCCTCTACAGCGGAAGCTCTTCATCAAGCTCTGCTGAGGATTGAAAGTTTAATCATTCGACAGATTCAAATCCATTCTTGAGTATTGCTTTACATTCTTTATATACCTGTTTCAAAGATCTATTCGATCTTAAAGGTTTTTATCTCATCAATTGGTACCAGAGCGGGAGGCTGTGTAATTCATACACATCTCTTCTGTGAAAGAAGCTATTAGGGTTTGTTCCGCATTAACTAACATTTATTGAGCCGTCACCCTATAATTGACGTATCTCATTACTTGTTTGTTTTGCCCTAATATTATATATTACAAGTCTGATCTTTCAAACAGGTTATTCGATCAAGCATGGACGAGTCTCCATCTAATCCCATTAATATTTCGAACAGCATTGGATCAACAACGAAGATTCCCATCCTTTACACCCAAGATTATGAAGTCTGGGCAAATCACTTTGAAGACTATGTTATAGGATCTGAGGACAATGGATACCTTATCTGGGAAGCAATCGTTTCGGGACCCTTTGCTCATTCTGCAACTTCAAGGATTATTAAAACTAAAAAGGAGTATAATGATCTTTTGAAAGATGTTAAAGATGTTGCCCAAGACGAAAAAGATAAATTTCAGTGCAATATTAAAGCATTGAGATTAATCAGATTCGCTCTTCAATCTGACACTTTCAGGCTGGTGAGTTCGTGCACTACTGCCAAAGAAATATGGGACCCGCTTCGCGAATTGTATTCTACGAACGAAGATCTTGAACACTCCATTCAAACCTTACTCTTATCCGAGTTTGGTGAATTCAAGCAGAAAGTCGAAGAAACTGTGACTCAAACGTTTGATCGCTTCAATCATCTTCTTAGCAAGATGATTAAACATGATATTGAAAGGAAGTTGATTGAGCAGAAAGTCACGTTTCTTAACGGCCTCAGATCTGAGTGGAGAGCTGTTGTGTCCACAGTTAAAGCACATGAGCAATTCAAATCTTATTCTCTAGCGAAACTGGTGGGTATACTGAAGTCTCAAGAGAAGATCGTATTACAGGAGAAAAACGTGGTTTCAGGTCTTGGTTCATTGGCCCTCCTGTCGAAAAGCAAAGCGGTGATAGAGGACGAAGATCTCAACTTGGATGATTATGATCTCACGTATGAAGACTACGCTATGATGGTGTCAAACCCTAAGAGATTCATCAAGAAGAGATTTCCCACCAACAGGAACCGAAACTGGCAAGGAAGCTATAGCGCTGAAAAGGTCAAAGATGAACCGAAAGCTGAAGAATCAAAGAAGGAACCGAAGGCTGAAGGACATTCTGGAGTAAGCTGCTTTTATTATGGAGGAAAGAACCACTATGCAAAAGACTGCGTCCTCAAAAAGATGGCAGAAAAGGACAAGGAAAATGATGAAGAAGTTGTGTTGAAGAAAAAGCTCGATGAGTTAAGGAAGAATAAATCTACTGCTAACCCTTCTATGAATGCTTTAATTGTGCAGGGTTCGGTAGCTAATGATGAGTTCGGTGGCATGGAGGTCTCGTCAACCGACTCCGAAGATGATGAAGTGAGGAAGCCTTCACATGGAAAGGCTTATGTAGCGAAAGAAGAGAGCAGTGGAGGAAGATGCTTGATGGTATCCGACGTTTCTCAGATGAGGGGATACAACACTGATGGTGGGAATGATGACAAGGAACAACAGAATCTGTGCTTTACTGCCAAGCCACTCAGCGTGCAGTTCAGCGAACTTGATGAACTGATCAAGAAGGTACAATCAGTTTTTGTTTCATTTAAAGTTCCACAATGCTCATATGAAAAGGAATTAAAAAGTGTTAATTCAAGAATCTCTCATCTAGATAGTAGTTTAACTCAAACTCGGGTCACCAATTCTAACCAACTGACCAATTAAGCAGGGCATCTTCGAAGAGTGAGGAACGGCGGATGTGGATCGAACTGAAGGAGTCGGAGTTAATCAAAATAAAAGATGAAAACATTTATTTGCAAAGAGACAATTTAAAGCTTTTGAAATAGCGAAATGTTTTTAGTCTGATTGCCAAACGTCTTTATACTAATATTACTCAGCTTCATTTGAATTGTGAAATAGGGCAAAAGATTCATCGCATGATTTTACCCTTTCTTGAGTTTAAGGAAGATGAAATTGATGCTGATGCATATAATTGTGAAAGTGTGGTTTCGTCTAAGGATGTTAATCCAACGTATTTGTATGGTCTAGACAAAATTGAATCCTTCATTAAGTCCAAAGACCATAAGGACATGCTGAAAAACCTTTTGGATGAAAATGACAAATTGAATCTAAGGACCGAAACCATACAAAAATTTGACTCATTGAATGCCAAGTTGAGCTCAGAAAATAAGATTGATGTTGAAAATGCATCTGAGCTTAATGAGGACGATAATATGAGTGAAATTTCTGTAGAGGACACAGTTGATTGTTTAGAATTTGTCAAGAATGAACCCGAGAACCACAAAAATCTTATTTCAGAAAATTCTGTGGAGTTCGCTCGGTTGTCCCAACAAAAGTCGCCGAAACTTAAAGAAAAAGTTGTTGTTTACCAAAAGGTAAGGACAACACCAAATCAGGTGTACAAAGTCACAGGTGTAACCGAACATCAGACAACCGAACTCACAGCCATTGTAAATGAAGACAATGCTGATGGTTGTGATGAATTCTTCTGGTCGGCTCCTATTGACAATGTTGATGAAACTGTTGGTCTATCAGAGCAAACTTCCTGGAAAGCAAAAGGAAGATACATTCCTAAGCCACTCAACAAACCTGATAACTTTGACGTGCTGAGTTCCAGTGGTACAAAAGATGTTCCTAAAGATAAGGCAGATTCAAGAGAATCAACATCGGTTCAAAGTGGACCTGTTGACACCAGTCAAAATCAAAAGGCGAACATCCATCATCAGCCGAAACAGATGAGAAATCAAAAACGACAAAGGAATCAGAGATACAAGAAGAATCTTTCTGAAAGAAAACAGTTTTGGCAATCTCAAAATGCCTATTTCTCATATCGTGACAAAAATTTAAATTCAGAGAAAAATACTGTTGGATCTCAAGAGAATAATAACAACCGAAAGCAGAAGTTCGGTTCAGAGCACAGTAACAACCGAAAGCAGGAGTTCGGTTCAGAGAGCAAAAGAGACCAAAATTCTAGGTTTGGTCCCTCTGATAATCAAAACCGAAAGAGTCACCTAGAATATCAAGTCAAGAAATCATCTCAGTCTAAATTCTCTCATTCTAACTCTTCTAATTCTTCCAATCATTCTTCTTCTCAACCCCATTCTAAATCCAATTCTACTCAAACTCAAAAACCTAAATCTCCAACTGACCTGAAGGAAAATCAAAGGTTTCGTCAGTTAAATCAGAGACTAAACCAAAAGCTCTAGATCCCACAAAGATTAAGGTTTACACCATCAAAAAGAAAAATGAAACAACTTTGATAAAAAGAACATTTTTTGTTGACATCTCTTTTTCTGCTCCTGTTCCTGTGAAAGGCTCACGTGGACCCAAGAAAAATTGGGTTCCTAAATCTGTTTAATTTGTGCAGGTTATCAGTGACGAGCAGTTTGACGAAGAATGGTACATTGATAGTGGTTGCTCGCGTCACATGACAGGAAGGAAGGAAGAGCTTAGGGAATTCAGATCTCTTTCAAACGGTGGAAATGTCAAGTTCGGGAACAACTCCTTCAGAACCATCAAAGGCTACTGGATGATTACAAACGGTGATTTCTCAATCAGGAAAGTTGCATATGTAGAGGGACTACAACACAACCTCATCAGTGTATCTCAGCTTGTTGGAGGTACTGGTCTCAAGGTCTCATTCGATGATGAGGGTTCGGAAATTATTGAGAAGAAGACGAACAAAGTTATTCTCAAATCAGAGCGCAAAGGTGAAATGTTTCCCCTAAATCTCAAACCAATCAAAGGGAATCCAGCAATCTGCTTATTATCAAAAGCACAATCTGATGAAAGCTGGTTGTGGCACCGAAGGCTTTCTCATCTCAACTTTAAGGACATCAACAAACTTGTCGTCGGAGGTCATGTTCGTGGTCTTCCATTGCTCAAGTTCGATAGAGAACATTTGTGTGCAGCATGTGAAATGGGGAAGCAGAGTCGTCAAAGTCATCCATCAATTATAAACACAAAAGTTGTTGAACCACTAGAGTTACTTCACATTGACTTGTGTGGTCCCTCATCAATTGAAAGTATCGGTGGTAGCAAGTACATTCTTGTTATTGTTGATGACTTTTCATGTTTTACATGGGTGTTCTTTCTAAAGCTTAAATCTGAAGCGACTCACAAACTAAAGATGTTCATCAAGCAGGTGGAAGTGCAACTGAAGAAAGTAGTTCGAAACATCAGGAGTGACAATGACCTGTAGTTCAAAAATAAAGAATTCGAAGAATTCCTGGCGGAAAGAGGAACTACCCACAATTTCACAGCTCCCTACACACCTCAACAAAACGGTATAGTTGAGAGGCGGAACCGATCCTTGTGTGAAGCAGCTCGAACCATGCTAAGTTTTGCTTCTTTACCTTTATATTTCTGGGCTGATGCTATATCTGCAGCTTGCTTTACACAGAACAGGTCATATCTCAATAAGCGATTCATGCTCACTCCTTATGAGATAATAAACAACAGGAAGCCGAATGTCAAATTCTTCCATGTGTTCGGTTCCCGATGCTTCATCTTCAATTCTAAAGAGCATCGTAACAAATTTGATGTCAAATCCGATGAAGGGATTTTTCTGGGCTATTCTCTCACTTCTAAAGCATACAGGGTATTAAACAAACGTTCAAGGAAAATAGAAGAGACGTATTACGTGACCTTTGATGATAGCTATGTCAAAAAGTCAACAGCAATCATAAACTCAACCGGTGAAATCTTTCCTCAAACAGGTCAAGTCACAGCATCAATTGCAAATCTCTTTGAGAAGTTTGTTGAGTTATTTGATGAACCAGAGAAGGCCATTAATTCGAAAGCCAGCGCAGCAGACAACAAGGTGGATCATTTGAAGCAACTAGTAGAAGATGCTACAAGGCGAATGAATGAAAAAATTTCTAGTTCCAGAGCGTCAGTCAAGGGGGAGCACGCCGATACTGCAGCACCCGAAGGTACTGTAGCACCCGAAGGTACTGTAGCACCCGAACGCTCCTCAACACCAGAAGGTACTGTAGCACCCGAAAGTACTGTAGCACCCGAACGCTCCTCAACACCAAAAGGCACAATAGCTCCTAAAGGTAATGCATCACCCGAAGGTACTGTAGCATCTGATCACTCCACAGCATCTGAAGGCACAGGAGCACCCAAACTCTTCAATATACCCGAAAGTCCGACTGTTTCAGAAAGCTCTTCATTCGAGGGGGAGAATGCCAATATGCTCTTTGACGATGAAAGTCAATCTGAACCAGAAGAGATGGTAAACGCTGAATTGGATCCTTCCTATGATCCAAACTCTTCTCCTCTCATCAAATGGACCAGAAATCATCCAGTCTCTCAAGTTGTAGGTGATGTTTCTGAAAAGGTTCTGATCAGATCGCAACTTAAAGAAAAACAAACTTCCCTATTCTCCAAAGTAGAATTCTGTATGTTTAATTCTTACGTTTCAAAAGTTGAACCCAAGACAGTTAACACTGCTCTTGATCACTCCGATTGGGTTCAAGCTATGCAAGACAAACTGAACGAATTCGAAAGGAACAAAGTTTGGCGCCTCATTCCAACTCCTCAAAATGCATCAGTTGTAGGTCTCAAATGGGTTTTCAGGAACAAAATGGACAAGGAAGGGAATGTGATTCGAAACAAAGCACGTCTGGTCGTGAAAGGATACTGTCAGGAGGAAGGGATTGACTATGAAGAGACTTTCGCTCCAGTTGCAAGGCTGGAATCTGTTCGCATTTTTCTGGCCTATGCAGCACACAAAAACTTCAAGGTATACCAAATGGATGTCAAATGTGCCTTTCTGAATGGAGAACTCGAAGAAACACTCTACGTGGAGCAACCTGTCACACCCCGAAAACCAAAGGCGGAAACGTTCCCGGGGTTGACTCCATGTTGTGTATCAAATCCAATGTACATAGTAATCACAGTAAACAACCATTACATTACATATATATGAAAGTTTACATTTGTTTCAAAAGTAAATTGTACAAAAGTTATACATATATCATATGAACAAAAGAGACGAGTCTTCGGAGCACTCCATCTTCACCAAAAGATATCGCCGGGTACCTGTCTAACTTGGACCTGAGAATACAAGCAGTTTGAAAATCAGCATAAAGCTGGTGAGTTCATAAGCGGTTTTGTTTTGTGAAAATGTATCGATTTCCTTTAGTTTTCTGAAAAGATTTGATATCCAAGAAAATCCCATATTTTCTTATGTTAAGTAGTTAAGTTATCTTTCATTACAGTTCTGTTACAGTTATAAGTTAACCCCAGGAAAATCCCATATTTTCCTAATTGTAAGATTGATTGAATAACACATAGTATAGTTTAATACACAATACTATAATTTAGACGAACTGTAAATAGAAAGTATTTTGAAAACCTTGGGACTACATCCCGAACCAGTTATAAGATAATTCAATAAAGCCATGGGATTACTATCCCGAAAGTAGATATAAGATAGCTCGATAAACCATGGGATCACTATCCCGAAACTAGATATATAATATGTTGATAAAATCATGGGATTACCATCCCGTATAAGATTTAGTTTCAAAACCATGGGATTGCCATCCCGAACGAAATATAGACACAAGATCATGGGATTATCATCCCGAACGAGATGTAGACATAAAACCATGGGATTACCATCCCGAACGAGATATAGATTACAAGACCATGGGATCACCATCCCGAACAAGATATAGATTCTAAATAGATCCTAGCTGTGAATAAGTTTATATTAATACGTATTGTGAGTCGGGTAACCATGCTGATATGACAACGAGACCTCCTTGACGTTAGTCAGACGTCGAATGATATACAGAATTTGTCACCCCAGGCGTGCCCGCCTAACTGTAGCTAGCAGTTAAGGTGTGGGATTGTCAGTCCCGAATAGATCTATTCACAAACTCTTCGCTCTCCCTCCAGGAGACTCTGGTTACACTTCCGGAGAGGATTTACTTGATCATCCATAAAGGGTAGTGACTATCTCACAAACTAGTATTAAACTATTCACATGATTCTCATACGATTACAAACATACATAGACTTTAAGACATGATACAGTGAAAAATAGATACATACAATGAAATTATCTGGCAAAAACATTCGAATGATACGGAGATAAACTGAGTCAGACATAGTTTATCTAATAACTTAATACAGATATCAGTACATGATATTAAAGAGAAACATAGAACCCCAAATTATTCCCATAATAATTTGATTAGTTTGGTTATTTTCTTAACTAAAATCCATTTAGTTGTAATTGATTGATTGTTGAATAGGGACAATTGCTTGTAGTCGCGAAAACACTCCGATACAAGTGTTTGGAGGGACCCGGGTGGCGTTTAGGGATGGAAAATGACACTAGGGACTTGGGACTTGAGTTTACTCCCCATGAGTAAACTTTTAAATGAGTTTACAACCACAAAACACACACATACATGAGTTTACGGCCTTAAACTCATGTGGGTGTGGTTTTGGGTGTTTAAATGGCTTAAATGGCTTACATGGACATGGGAAATGATTCTAGGCTTTGATCTAAATGCATGGAATGGATTAAAATCACTAAAATGATTAATTTATGGGAGTTTACGGCCTAGCATAGGCTCCTGGCCGTAAACTCCTTAATACTCATGAAAATGATGTTAAATGTTGCTAAAACCAATCACATGTGATTCTAAAGATTCCCACAAGCCTAGAAATGAGTTTACAAGTGACATATGAGGGACTTATGGAGTTTACGGCCTATGAGACCCCCCTCATGGCTGTAAACTCTAATATATGGAGCTACAATGTGTTTCAAGGTCTAAAACTTGCATGAATGGACTTCTAAAATTCATCTAAGGGCCTTAGGGGTGTTTAGTTTGCATTCTAACACCAAAAATTTTGGAGTTTACGGCCCAAGAACAGGTCTTGGCCGTAAACTCTTAGAAACCCCATAAAATATGTGTTTAAGGCCTTCAAAGTATTTTTGGTTGGTCCCTTGATTTATTCCAAAGCTTTTGGTGGTGTTGGATGGCTTTCTAACACCTTAGAATTGGATTTAAGCCAAGTTTTGGGGAGTTTACGGCCCAAGCACTATCCTTGGCCGTAAACTCTTCTAAATCCCCCAAAATTCATGTTTCAAGTGTCCAAATGCTAATACCAAGGCTCTGTAATTCATATCTAAGCCATAGAGGTGATTTGGAAGGGTTTAAAGACATGAAAAACACCATTTTCATGAGTTTACGGCCCAAGCTTATGCCTTGGCCATAAACTCCTTCAAAGTCCACAAAATTATAGTTTTAGGTGTTCTAAGTCCATATCTTGAAGTCCCTTAGCCATATCTAAAGTCCAAATGAGTTAAGGAAGGAGTTTAAGGGCTTAAAACTCTTCAAAATGGTGTTTACGGCCTAGGCAGCCTCCTGGGCCGTAAACTCACATATAATGTTCAATTTCATGATTAAGTGTCTAATTTGGAAGCTAAACATGCTATAGATTAAGGCTAGGAAGGTACCTTAAGGATTTGAAGCCTTAAATTTGAGTTTTGGACACTTAATCTTTGGATTTATGAGAGAGGTTAGAGAGAGAGTAGGGAGAGAAGGAAAAAGCTTCAAATGAGTGCTAAAACATGTTTTTATAGTCCCTAAAACTTGGACACGGTGGAATTCTACCCGATACCGGCCTTAAACGATGCTTTGGGTCGCACCCGATTGAGTTTTTGTCACCCGACGAGGATATTTCTAAAACTTATGAAATAAATGTTTTGGGCTAAATTCATGAGTTCCTAAATAGTTTGGACCCTCATTTGAATGAAAATAAATATATAATTTTAGTTAACTAAGCCCAAAAACAATAACGGGACATTTCGATTTCCAACGAGTTATTCGGGTAGAACGGGTTTTCGGCGATGAACAACTTCGGGTTGTTACATTATCCCCCCGTTAGAGGGAATTTCGTCCCGAAATTCAAGGAATAAGATATAGGTCATGGATTGGAATGAGATACGAATGGAGGTGTTGCTTCGGATCTTCACTTTCTCAAGTGGAATCAGGTCTTTACTGGGCGTTCTAACGAATTCTCATTATCGGAACATGCCTTGGTTTCGCTTCTTGACTCTCTCTCAATTCACGATATCAATCTGCTTTCTCGTGGAAGTTCCAACCGTGAATGACTTCGATTTCCTCAAAGGAATCACTAGGGTTTCGTTGGGCAGACGTTTCTAAGGATTCGAGACGTGATGGTCTAGATAGATATTACCAAGCTCTAAGGGCATCCGAAACTTGAAAGTTACAGAACCGATCTCTATGAAGATCTCGAAAGGTTTGATGTGAGACTAAACTGGATGCTCGAAAGAAACTCACGAGAATCCTTCGGGATAGACATTTAGAGGAAATAGTTGTTAACTTTCCGTTCCTCAATAATCACAGAAACGAGGGATGCGTGATAATTCACATTGGGAAAACTTTTGATTTCTAAAGCATAGAATGATACGAGAGTTTGATGCCGAAGATCACGAGAACAGGGTCAAGGAAAAATCTAGACGGGTGACCCTTTCGAAAGCAAAGATAACAACATGAATGAGACTCGGTCATTTCTGGTTAAACATGGCATCAAAGTATTTTCATGGAAAGTTTTTCCCCCTTTATAAATCGAATGGAATAGAATAGTCCTCCGGACCGAGGATTCAATCTATACGTACGAAGTTAGTGTTTTCTATCTCACTAGTTAGTCGTCTCGACGGTATACATTTCGATTACATGCGAAGGATTGAGTTTAGAATACATTTGAATAGATAGATAACAGGTTTCTCTTTTGTACCAAAATCGAAAAGAGTTGCAAGTATAAGAATTATTAAAGAGAGATATACCTGCAGCGGCAGAGGGATTTGTGGTCGTAGTTGTCTTGGGACAATTCCTTTTGAAGTGTCCAGCTTCACCACAATTGTAGCAGGCCGGACTGATTCCCGTTCCAGATGATTGGTTCGTTGGCTTCGCTGGTTTTCTACAGGTTCGCGCAAGATGGCCCTTACTGCCACAGTTGTCGCAGATCCTTTCGCGACATGGTCCAGGAGTGCGGTGGTGGTAGTTGCACTTACCACACCAAGGAAGGGTACCAGTATATCCACTGGCGGGAGTTTGGGCTGTGGAACGTACAGCTGAAACAGCAACAGGGGCAGTAGCAGCATGGACTGCTACCGTTTGTTGTTTCTTAGAAGACCCTTGCGTACTCTGGGCCTTACGCTTGTTCCAGGATTTCCTTTTACTTCCGCCTCCACTAGTGACTGGCTCGGGGGTAGTAGCTTCTTCATCAGAGTTGTCTTCGTGATCTATCAGGATTTTCGCAAGACATTTGGCACTGTCATAAGTGTCTGGCTTCGCAGCCAAGACATTCCCCTTTGTTGGCTGGGTCAACCCCCAGATGAATCTCTCTATCTTTTTACTTTCCGGGGTAACCATTCCCGGACAAAGTAACGCCAGATCATCGAATCTTGAGGTATAAGCAGCTATGTCAGAATCCTTCATCTTAAGGTTCCATAGTTCATGTTCTAGTTTCTGAAGTTCGCCCCGAGGGCAATATTCTGCGAGAAGAAGCTCCTTCATAGCTTCCCGACCCATAGCATTGGCTACAGGTAAAGTTAAGGATTTGACTCGGCCATTCCACCAAGTCAGGGCTTTGTCTAGGAAAGTACAGGCGGCAAACTTGACTCTATCAGACTCCGAACAGCCACATATTTCAAAGATTGATTCGATTCTCTCGAACCATCGGGTTAAGGCAATGACACCCCCTGTGCCATCGAAGAATGTCGGTTTTGCATTCATGAAGTCCTTATAGGAACCCCCTTTTTGGTGTCCCTGGCTATCTTCTGGGTTTTGGTGTTGGGGATCACCTCCTGAATTTCTAGAGTTCATTTGCGACATGGCTGCTACCATTGCAGCAGTCAGAACTATCTGAAGTGATGCAAGATCAAGTTGAAAAGGAGGATTGTTGTTGTTCGCTGAGCTGGGTCCCTTTCTTGGAGGCATCGTGATCTAACAAGATCAGGAAAGAGAGGATCATAAGTCCTCTGAATTGAATCAAGAGATATGGGACAGGAGATATCTCATCAAGGTAAATATAGCATCATACTAAGCGATAAAGCAGAAAGAAGTTATAAAGATAGAACATTTTATCGCTAGAGGAATGATCAAAGAATAACGCGTATACGAGGATTTTCTACAAAGGATCGGCTCGAGAAATACTCCCATAGTATTTCATGGTTCGCTGCAGCGACGATTTGTTGTTTGGGATATTGGGTAAGTTTTAGGTATGCCGCATGCCACAGTCACTCCCAAGCACATGTTGGTCGTGTCTCGAATGAATATAGTTGGGCAGGCTATATTGACCCAAGACACGACTACATAACTGCCCAGGTTTAACCGTAGTGTACAACACCCATTTACTTATGTTTTGTTCTACTTATAGTTACGGATTTCGACGGCTCGGCATACTTAAATACTTTTGAAAATACTTATATCTTGTAGGATACTTTTAGTTCAGAGCACTTAGGCCCCTTAATGTTTATAGTCTTATACCATGTAAGGTTTGGTATACTCTGTTCACTATAAACAAGGGCTCTGATACCAATCTGTCACACCCCGAAAACCAAAGGCGGAAACGTTCCCGGGGTTGACTCCATGTTGTGTATCAAATCCAATGTACATAGTAATCACAGTAAACAACCATTACATTACATATATATATATATGATAGTGTACATTTGGTTCAAAAGTAAATTGTACAAAAGTTATACATATATCATATGAACAAAAGAGACGAGTCTTCGGAGCACTCCATCTTCACCAAAAGATATCGCCGGGTACATGTCTAACTTGGACCTGAGAATACAAGCAGTTTGAAAATCAGCATAAAGCTGGTGAGTTCATAAGCGGTTTTGTTTTGTGAAAATGTATCGATTTCCTTTAGTTTTCTGAAAAGATTTGATATCCAAGAAAATCCCATATTTTCTTATGTTAAGTAGTTAAGTTATCTTTCATTACAGTTCTGTTACAGTTATAAGTTAACCCCAGGAAAATCCCATATTTTCCTAATTGTAAGATTGATTGAATAACACATAGTATAGTTTAATACACAATACTATAATTTAGATGAACTATAAATAGAAAGTATTTTGAAAACCTTGGGACTACATCCCAAACCAGTTATAAGATAATTCAATAAAGCCATGGGATTACTATCCCGAAAGTAGATATAAGATAGCTCGATAAACCATGGGATCACTATCCCGAAACTAGATATATAATATGTTGATAAAATCATGGGATTACCATCCCGTACAAGATTTAGTTTCAAAACCATGGGATTGCCATCCCGAACGAAATATAGACACAAGATCATGGGATTATCATCCCGAACGAGATGTAGACATAAAACCATGGGATTACCATCCCGAACGAGATATAGATTACAAGACCATGGGATCACCATACCGAACAAGATATAGATTCTAAATAGATCCTAGCTGTGAATAAGTTTATATTAATACGTATTGTGAGTCGGGTAACCATGCTGATATGACAACGAGACCTCCTTGACGTTAGTCAGACGTCGAATGATATACAGAATTTGTCACCCCAGGCGTGCCCGCCTAACTGTAGCTAGCAGTTAAGGTGTGGGATTGTCAGTCCCGAATAGATCTATTCACAAACTCTTCGCTCTCCCTCCAGGAGACTCTGGTTACACTTCCGGAGAGGATTTACTTGATCATCCATAAAGGGTAGTGACTATCTCACAAACTAGTATTAAACTATTCACAGGATTCTCATACGATTACAAACATACATAGACTTTAAGACATGATACAGTGAAAAATAGATACATACAATGAAATTATCTGGCAAAAACATTCGAATGATACGGAGATAAACTGAGTCAGACATAGTTTATCTAATAAATTAATACAGATATCAGTACATGATATTAAAGAGAAACATAGAACCCCAAATTATTCCCATAATAATTTGATTAGTTTGGTTATTTTCTTAACTAAAATCCATTTAGTTGTATTTGAAACACATAAATGTTATGATTTGAAAACAGTTTTGATTTGCTTGTATTCCCCCCCTGAAAACAGTTAAAAACAGTGAAAAAGGCGTAGGGGTATGAACTCACCGGACGAGAAGTAGGACGATTTGGATGCTAAGAGTTGATCTGGGGCTTGTAAATACACGAGGTTCCTAATTATAATGTAAAGATACACATTTTTATCTAATTAGGACTTAGATTGATTGTTGAATAGGGACAATTGCTTCTAGTCGCGAAAACACTCCGATACAAGTGTTTGGAGGGACCCGGGTGGCGTTTAGGGATGGAAAATGACACTAGGGACTTGGGACTTGAGTTTACTCCCCATGAGTAAACTTTTAAATGAGTTTACAACCACAAAACACACACATACATGAGTTTACGGCCGTAAACTCATGTGGGTGTGGTTTTGGGTGTTTAAATGGCTTAAATGGCTTACATGGACATGGGAAATGATTCTAGGCTTTGATCTAAATGCATGGAATGGATTAAAATCACTAAAATGATTAATTTATGGGAGTTTATGGCCTAGCATAGGCTCCTGGCCGTAAACTCCTTAATCCTCATGAAAATTATGTTAAATGTTGCTAAAACCAATCACATGTGATTCTAAAGATTCCCACAAGCCTAGAAATGAGTTTACAAGTGACATATGAGGGACTTATGGAGTTTACGGCCTATGAGACCCCCCTCATGGCCGTAAACTCTAATATATGGAGCTACAATGTGTTTCAAGGTCTAAAACTTGCATGAATGGACTTCTAAAATTCATCTAAGGGCCTTAGGGGTGTTTAGTTTGCATTCTAACACCAAAAATTTTGGAGTTTACGGCCCAAGAACAGGTCTTGGCCGTAAACTCTTAGAAACCCCATAAAATATGTGTTTAAGGCCTTCAAAGTATTTTTGGTTGGTCCCTTGATTTATTCCAAAGCTTTTGGTGGTGTTGGATGGCTTTCTAACACCTTAGAATTGGATTTAAGCCAAGTTTTGGGGAGGTTACGGCCCAAGCACTATCCTTGGCCGTAAACTCTTCTAAATCCCCCAAAATTCATGTTTCAAGTGTCCAAATGCTAATACCAAGGCTCTATAATTCATATCTAAGCCATAGAGGTGATTTGGAAGGGTTTAAAGACATGAAAAACACCATTTTCATGAGTTTACGGCCCAAGCTTATGCCTTGGCCGTAAACTCCTTCAAAGTCCACAAAATTATAGTTTTAGGTGTTCTAAGTCCATATCTTGAAGTCCCTTAGCCATATCTAAAGTCCAAATGAGTTAAGGAAGGAGTTTAAGGGCTTAAAACTCTTCAAAATGGTGTTTACGGCCTAGGCAGCCTCCTGGGCCGTAAACTCACATATAATGTTCAATTTCATGATTAAGTGTCTAATTTGGAAGCTAAACATGCTATAGATTAAGGCTAGGAAGGTACCTTAAGGATTTGAAGCCTTAAATTTGAGTTTTGGACACTTAATCTTTGGATTTAGGAAAGAGGTTAGAGAGAGAGTAGAGAGAGAAGGAAAAAGATTCAAATGAGTGCTAAAACATGTTTATATAGTCCCTAAAACTTGGACACGGTGGAATTCTACCCGATACCGGCCTTAAACGATGCTTTGGGTCGCACCCGATTGAGTTTTTGTCACCTGACGAGGATATTTCTAAAACTTATGAAATAAATGTTTTGGGCTAAATTCATGAGTTCCTAAATAGTTTGGACCCTCATTTGAATGAAAATAAATATATAATTTTAGTTAACTAAGCCCAAAAACAATAACGGGACATTTCGATTTCCAACGAGTTATTCGGGTAGAACGGGTTTTCGGCGATGAACAACTTCGGGTTGTTACACAACCTCCCGGCTTCGTTAATGAGAAGTTCCCAAATTACTGCTATATTCTGGACAAGGCGTTTTATGGTCTGAAACAAGCTCCTAGGGCCTGGTATGAAACGCTAACAAATTTTTTAAAGATGTTTAAATTCAAACAAGATTCGGTTGACCCAACCTTCTTTCGTAAAAAGGAAGGTAACCACCTTATGATTGTACAAATATACGTCGATGATATCATCTTTGGCTCAACGAATCCTAGCTTAACACCTGAATTCAGAAAGCTGATGGAGACTAAATTTGAAATAAGCTCCATGGGTCCGATTAATTTTTTTCTTAACTTAAATATTAGACAGGGACCCGAAGGCATCTTTATCAACCAGGAAGCATACACCAAAACTCTTCTTGCCAAATTTGGTATGCAGGGAGATTCAAAGGACAAAGTTCCAATGGCTTTCGGAACCAAACTTACCCCTTCACTGGAGAAACCAGCAGTTGACATTATGCTATACCGCCAGATGATTGGGTCTTTGATGTATCTTACTGCTAGCAGGCCTGACATCATGTTTTCCGTATGTTATTGTGCTAGGTTTCAGGCAAACCCACGAGAACCTCATATGCTTGCAGTGAAGAACATACTTAGGTATCTGAAGCGAACTACCTCTCTCGGTCTTTGGTACCCATCCAACTCAGGCTTCTTCGTTCAAGCCTTCTCTGATGCTGACCTTGGAGGATGTGGTTTAGACAGGAAAAGCACCACAGGGGGTTGCCAACTTCTTGATGGGAAATTGGTCAGCTGGCAGTCAAAGAAGAAAACATGTGTTTCCCTTTCTACAGCCGAAGCAGAGTACATTGCAGCCGCCTCCTGCACATCTCAAGTAATATGGATCCAAAGCCAGCTCCGGGATTATGGGCTTAACATGAAAAAGATCCCACTATATTGCGACTCAGAAAGTGCAATTAGGATCTGTCACAACCCAGTGCAACACTCTAAGACCAAGCATATAGCACTAAGGTATCACTTCATTAAGGATCATGTGGAGGATGGTAATGTTGAAATTCACTTTGTTTGAACCACCGATCAACTGGCGGATATCTTCACCAAAGCTCTACCTGAAGCCAGTTTCAATAAAATCCTTCATGGTCTAGGAATGATGGAATCTGAATCAGTACCAAAGACTTCTTCCCAAAGTTAAAAAGTAAGGAGCGAAATGAATCGAAATGAACCGAGCGTTCGGTCCATTTCGGGTTCGGTTCACATGGGAACCGAAATGAACCGAACGTTCGGTCTATTTCGGGTTCGGTCCCATAACACATATTTTCGCTCAAATGTCAATAAGGTGTTATCTATGGTTGTTTCCTTTTGTAAAGTTGTCTTTCTAAAAATCCAAAAATATTTTTTTTAGGAACCGAAATGAACCGAGCGTTCGGTCCATTTCGGGTTTGGTTCAAATTTTTTTATTATTATTTATTGCTTATTATTATTAATTATTCTATATTGGTTTTTCCCATTTGTAAAGCTGTTTTCCAAAAATCCAAAAATATTTTTTTTGGAACCGAAATGAACCGAGCGTTCGGTCCATTTCGGGTTCGTTTTTTTTATTCTGTTTGGTTTGTCTAAATTTTTGTCTCATTCTTTATTTTTCCTAGTTTAGTGTCCCTAGAAGCATGCTGTTGCATGTTGTCCAAAAGCCTCAACTGAATTTGAATAAAAGCCTTAATGACTAGGTATATACAAACCTTGTCTTCCCAATAAGGCTGCTCCATTTATTCTAATCCTGAGCTACCTTACTCTTTTCTCATATGAGTTGAGAGTTTACTGCTTGGTCACTATTTTCAGCAGAGGTACTATCGCTTTTCTTCACCACCTTATCTTCTCCATCATATTTCGGTCCCATATCGTAACCCTTGAGACTCTCAGAATTAACCACTGAGGTTTATGGTTGCACAATATCTGTGTTCATGATCTAAGCCACGTGTCACTACGTGCTCAGTGAAACCCAACATTCAATACCTATCATGAATTGACGGTTAACATGAAATCTCTCTTTGTTTGTGTGATTCTTATGAATTTATTATTTACCATAACATTTCTTCCCCTAGAATCCAGTTTAATTTTTTTTTGAGATTTCATCATCATATATTTTTTCCATTTCACTCTATCTGTTATCCAGCCTACTTGTTCAACAGACCACATCGGTCTCACAAGTACTTCATTTAGTCTCGGTCTTATGTCAAGGTCCGGGTTTCTAAATTGAAGCGAAAGCCACCCTATTATGCCTAACAAAAAGATGCCTTTCAACACTTCTCAGAAAGTGCTTGATCGTAATTCAACGGGAATCCATACAAACACTTTAAGGTCTCTCTTGACCTTGAAGAAAGTGATTCGTGCCCGGGATCATTAGTTTTGTGTCTTCTTTGACATCACTCTTCCCCTATATATCTCGCTTTATTTCCTTATCTTTTACACTCTATGCACGAAAATCTTTGATTTTCCAATCTTCTCGTTTGGTTACTTTATAATCTTATGTTTGGATGACAACTATTAAACAGATAAGATGCTGACTCAGCCGACAGAGTAACGGCCTCAATAGTGAGGTGATGGGCACGCGTGCAAAACGGAACAGTTCTTCTCTCTTCTGCGTAATCATCGGGGGTGCCAACCGTCGCGCCTCAGTCAAATCCGAAACCGTTTTATTGTATCAAGAATATTTGGGGATGATCTTTCTCTCTCCTCTACCCACGGTATAAAAGGAATTCATCTGCTTCATTCCCAATTTACAACATTCAAAACTAAAAAGAGCAAAATCGGACGACTTCTCATCTACTATTCATCATCTTCTTCCTTCAACCATGGCGGATTCTTCATCAGTACAGGAAACCTCTTCCCGCACATACATTCTTCCAATCCGTGCGCAACAAAGTCTGGTGATTGATCTCAACCCTAAGGCGTACGAAAATTACATGTATCCCATGCTGGAGTGCCTCAAATACTCTCCGTTGGTGCTTGCTCTTTCCAAAGTCGAGCTTGTACCAATGGAATGCCTCTCCCAGGTCTTCTCAACAGCCCATTATGACAGATCAGTGGATCGCATCTACTTTGATCTTCTTTCTCACAAGACCTCCATCTCTAAGCAACGGTTCTGTTGGCTCCTAGGCTTTGAAGCCGATGAATCTAGGGTTAACCCCGACACTATTACCGTCGGCCAATTATTTTCGATGTTCTACAATATGGGGTACACGGAGATTCTTACAACCGTTACAAAATTCAAGAAATCGTGTCTCCCTCCCCCATGGAATGGTTTCTTCACCATTCTCTTCAAAGGGCTCTCCGAGCATAGTTCTGGTTCTGATGGGGCCAGCAAAATGTTTATGACCATTCTCTATGGTCTTTATCACGGCCTTAACCTAGACTGTGGCTCGGTTCTATGACAGCAACTCATCCAGAGCCTTGCCTCCTCCTCTCGCCACACTGAGCTATCCTATGCCAGTTTTTGGATGCTCATCACCAAGCGGGCCATGGATAAACTCCATGTTCCTACTGTTGCAGGTTCCCTTCTCTCCCACATCAGCGTTTTCCACACCACCAAAATTATTGTCACCGATCCGACAAAATTTTCCTTCGTCGGATCCATTCCGGACTCTATGTCCGCCGGCGTGTCAAAGGAGAGCATCATCATGAAAGCCTAAAGGCCCTTCTCCAATAAGAGGAAACAAGCGGCGAAAGGGGAAACAAGCGGAGTCCCTCTTATCCACAACGGCGGATAAGGGGAAACAAGCGGCGAAAGGGGATAAAGGCCCTTCTCCAAGGAAGAGGAAACCCACAACGGCTGCTCAGACTCCGCAGCAAAAGAGGCGAAAAACTCAACCCAGTAGAAAGTTGGTTATCGCTTCCTCATCAAGCGAGTCTGAGGATGAGAGTTCGGATTCTGAAGACTCTCCACGAGGCAACACTCCACCCAGATCTCCAACTCTTGAAGCTCAAATCCTTCCTTCTCCAATTCCCTCTCCCACTCGAACTATTCCTACTTCCATTCCCACCAGAAACCCCTTTACACACATTCCAAACACTTCAATCCCAATGCCACCACCAATATTCACCGATGCAACAACAACATCCACTGCAAAAGTTACAGCCAACGTATCTGATACGGAGGTTCGTACTGATGCACCCGAACCTACCCCTAAACCTACACCCGAAACAACCCAACCCGAACCTACCCATACTATTGTACCACCATCTCCCGGTCACGCTTCTGAGGGGGAAGAAACATTCCTTGGCGGGGAAAATATGACGTTTGACTCGGTCTACTTTAGTCCTTTTCAAGTACAGAGCGATGACGACGAAGACGCTCCTGTAACCAAAAGAAAACTCAAGGAGCTTAATGACAAGATTGACTTCCTCATCGCCTCTTCTTCAACGTCTCAATCATCACTCTCTGAAGCTGCAATTCAGAAGATTGTTGATGCTTTCTCAAAGGCTCAGCAAGATTCTCTCGCTTATGCAACCTCCACCATTGACGCTTCAACAAAAGCCTGTCAGGCAGCGACCGAAAAAGTCGATAAACTATTTTTTGATGCCTCTGTCCTGTTAAAGTCTTTACAGGCAAGTGCTGATGCTGCTAAGACTACGTTGGAACCAATTGTTCAACAGTTGGCCACGTCTGTCTCAACTGAGTTGAAGTCCTTCGCTTCACTTCGTGAATCGATCTTAGACGACAACTCAGCATTCCGTGCTACTATTGACGAGCATCTCTCTAAACTCCAAGAAGATCTGGCCGCTGAGAACTCGTTGATGGATGTTCTAGCTCGGAAGACCACCGCTTTAAAGGTCAAAAGTGTTCAACTCTCTAATTCTCAACAAGAGATTTACTCTCTTCGGACTGAAAGGGAGGTGATTAAATCGTGTGTTTCGGATGTCCACTCTGCCATATCCAACATCCTCGAAGCACATGATCCAATTATCAACTACTCTGTGAGGCGTACCCTTGCAGAAAATCTCACTCCTACCCTTGCCCTGCTAAGCAAAATTGAAGGGCTACTTGATTTCGTGTCCATTCCGAAACAAGGGGGAGAAAAGGAGTCAATGTCTCAAACACCTCCATCCTCAAAGGCAACTCACACTACCGAACCTCCTCCAGGAGGTCAAGCTTCTTGTTCTGGTGTGAAAGATAAAGGCAAGAAGATTGTTGAGGGAGATGAAGAGGAAGACACAGAGACTATCGCTGATCTTTTAAAGCGAAAACGTCGAGTTGATGATAATGATGTCAATGCTCGTGCTGCTAAAGAAGCTGAAGAAGCGGAGAGAAAATAGAAGGAAGCACACGACCTTCTTGAGAGTAGGAAAATTCTTTTTCCTGTCTGGACTCTTGACAGGATGATCAAAGAGGCAATCGACACTCCGAGCATCTTATGGCTGGAACCGGTCATATCGTTTGATTGTTCAAACACTGTCGATTCTCAATTCGACATGCCTCTGACCCGAAAGGCGTTCATCTTTCACGCCTTCGCTAACGTTTCAGAGTTCCCTCATCCTCATGCATAGGTTGATCGGGACTTGATTAATTTCTATCTGAAGGCTGCTCATCCTCCTTATCAGACTTGGAACGCTCAGAAGATTGTAAACGTTCGGGTCTTGAAGCCATATACCGAAGGGAACTTCATCAACGTTCAGTTCAAAGTGCTTCGGGGGTCTGCCAAAACCGAACATGCCATTTCTTTAGCAGATCTACCGAACCTCAATCCTCATGACTGGAACATCTTGCACAACATCCTATTAACCAACAAAGCTGAATACGGTCCAATTATCGACCATTTCAAAGGGATGCTTGTGTGCTACATCATGGAAGTGGCATTGATGGATCAGGAGGTAGCAAGCATCTTCAAGAAGAAACCAACTATATCTCCTGTTGGCTCGGCCAGTGATCTGAATCAAATGCAGATGGGCAAAATTGACTCGAGGCGAAACTTAGTCATGTTCACTAGGAATGAAGGACAATAAATGTATCTTTGCCTTAGCTGACAAACATCTGTATACCACTGCTTGCCTAGAGCATGTGTTGGGGATCATCCACAGAAACAAGCAAAACTCAGCGGATGATATCAACTACTTCGAAGACATGATGCATTGGTACATTCAGTTCAGACAGACGATCCTTGCTCTAATCTCTCGTTTGTTTGATACCACGAAGAAGGTTCCTGCTGCTGGCCCAAGCAAGAAGAAGAAGTAGTCTCGCTCCAATTTGACGCAAAGGGGGAGATGTTCGGTCAAGTTTTGTTAAGTATTGCATCGATTGGGCTCACTTATTAGTCCAAGTTTTGTAACTCCGGTTTGGGCCTGTCCAGCCGTGAGCCTTATAGGGTTTAATATAAATATAGGTGCTTAGATGCATCTTAGAAGAGATAACGATTAATTACGATAGAGAAGATTTGATCAGAGCATGATTTAGAAGTTTTACCATCGTTCTTGTACCCCTAAATCCTCTACAGCAAAAGTTCTTAATCGAGCTCCTCTGAGGATTGTTTGAATCAATCATTCGACACATTTTGATCCATTCTTGTGTTCTTTACAGTTTTCTTGTTTCTTATTTTACCTGTTATAAAGATCAATCGATCTTCAAGTTTTTTTTTCTACTTATCAAAAATTAATGTTTGTATGTTTCTCGCAATATGAATTTGATTCTTTCATTTTTGGTAGTGTCAAGAATTTGGCAAACAAGAAAAGATTCTCATCACCCAAGTTTCAGTTGGATAGAAACTTGGAATCATGCAACTTGTTTTGTATGATGAATGAGAATTTTCGTCTTTGGCAAATTAAGACTAATTCCTTGATCACATGTATATGTTATTCAAGTGAAGGACTAATGTGATAATCGTTAATTTCTGATCAAGTCAAAGTCAAATAAACAAGTCAAACCGGTCAACTCAACTAACCCTTGTATATTAGGGTTTACATTTATTTACTATTGTACAACTCACTATATATAATGCAAAGTATCACTTGAAAATTTCACATATTCAGAAATCCAAAACCCTAATCAAGGGAAAGTGATGTAAAACACTCATGACAAGGCATAATGGGGTTTATGAACCTTGCCCTATGGGGCCAAACCCTAATAAAGGTCACCATCAAACCCTCTCTCAATCTCACTCGATCTCTCTCTCTCTCTCTAACCTCTCCCAAATCTCTCTCAAACTTTTTCATAAACATCTGTGCCATCCCGACACATCAAATAGTTGCAAATCCCTTGAAACGAGATGAAAATGCAAAAAACAACACTTTGGGAGGGAAACCTCTCAGGAGGCGAGACCTCTCAAGAGGCGAGCTGTCTCGCACGAAGGTACTCTCGGTCCTCACCCCTCCTTCACTTATGGCTTCGTGTCATGCCTAGGCAGAGAGTTTCGCCCCTAACCCTTTACTCGGACACCTTCGCTTGACAACAGACTAGATTCGCTTCAGACACCAGGACCGAACCTCACTTTCTCTTGGGAACCTATGTTCGCCTGCGAACTCTTCCGAAACGAACCTCCCTTCACGCCTGACCTTCCTTTGCGCCTTACCTTCTCTTCGCGTCTGAACCCCTTAGCCTCGCTGGTTCGCTTGTCATTGAATCCAAGACTTCTAATGGCTAATTAGGTATACGAACAATACAAAATCAGATCTAGAAGTTTACCTTTGAATCTCTTGTTTGATCTTGTTGTCTTGGAGCTCTAGAGTCACAATCGTCACTCCTCTAATGGCTTACAAACACCAACTAGCAAGGAGGATGATTTGAGAGAGAGGTTAGGGAAGAAATCGGCCAGGGTTTATTTACTTTAGAAGAGGTGCCGATTGCCCATGCCCTAGGGGTCTATTTATACTTTCAAGGCTCCTAGGGTTTCACCCTTAAACCCTAATTGGATAACTTAAGCCCTAAGCAATCCTAATCCTTACCAAAGATAAGCCTTGGACGAATTTGAGGCTATCCCAAGCCCTAGAATTCGTCCAAACTCTATCCCTTAAGGATTTACAGCCCAAAGTGCAACTATCAAACAATTGACAGTTTATACCCTCTTATTTAATTAATCTCTTTAAGTCACCAAATTAATACTAATTAATCTATGACTTATATTAATCAAATAACAATATTATTATTCCTTATATTATTCTTATAATATATTAATAATATCTATTATCTCATAATAAATTATCCTGTCAAGTTGCTATGGTGAAGGCAACCCAAAAGGACCATGCACAATCGGGTCAAATACTTGCCTAATATAGTTGCAGCCTTACACACTATTCCAACAGTCTCCCACTTGGATAATTCTAGTAACTATATGCACAAGTACAATCCGATTTGCAATCATAGCTCTCAAAGACGCTGTCAAACTCTGATCTAATCAATCTTGTCGTTTAGATAAGGGATCGTACAGTCCTCTGTTAGATATCATGCTGAAAATTCTATGGAATGATTAGTCAAGCATTTAGGTTTCTCGATCTCTGATTTATTTGACATAGAACTTAATTGAACACATCAATTCAGTTCTGACCGGGCCCGACACATAAGTCAAATCAAATCATCGAGCGGCCGAGATATCGCTATTACCCTCTTAGGATAAAAGTTACAGATAAACTTCGACTTATATGCATTTACTTATTCATTAATCAACTATACACAACAATGTGTTTTATAACATCGAGTTACCAATGCGTTTTCTCATTATCAATGCACAATCAATTAACAAATAACAAACCATATATCTAGGTTTTAAGACTATATGATATTATCGTCTTGCGATCACCCTTTTTATCGTATTCCATAAGGTGATTCTAGCAAGCACGAGTTTGTTCCAATGCTCAAAACCAGTTCATAAGCACTCATGAACGTCGCAACAATCTTTTGCTATGTCTAATACCATTTAGACAATCTACGCACCAATTCATGACAATCTTCATTCATATCTACTTCCGACATATGAACGATTGTGGACAATTCGAATAATTCGATTATTCCTAATAAACTCAATTATTCTGGAAGTCAAAACATGCAAAGTGAAACAATAATTAAACAATTAACACAAGACAGTAACATTACTCATAAATAAAACTCCTTTATTTAATCATCAAATGTTAATTCATTTATCTATTACACGTTTCTAATACTATCTAATCTATGCTAATATCATCCTTCAACCCAATACTCCTAGCATGCTGCAAGTGCTTAACCTTGCTCAGTCCCTACGTAAGCGGATCTGCTGGGTTATCTTCTGATGATATCCTCTTCACTACGAGTTGTCCTTTTTCTACACGATGTCTAATGAAGTGATATTTTCTATTGATATGTCGAGATCTACCATGATCCCTCGGTTCCTTGGTCAAGGCAACCGCTCCTTCATTATCACAGAAGATCTCCATGGGCTCCATTATGGTGGGTACAACTCCAAGGTCACCAACGAAGTTCTTCAACAATATTGCCTCCTTCGACGCTTCGCTCGCTGCAATGTACTCTGATTCGCACGTTGAATCAGCTACGGTTTGTTGTCTGGAACTCTTCCAAGTTATCGCTCCTCCATTTAGGGTAAAGACCCAGCCCGACTGCGAATGGTAGTTGTCCCTATCGGTTTGAAAGCTGGCGTCACTGTACCCTCGCACCTTCAAGTCATCACTCCCTCCGAGGACTAAAAACCATTCCTTCGTCCTCCGAAGGTACTTATGGATGTTCTTCACCGCAATCCAATGGGCTCTATCAGGATTCCCTTGATATCTACTAACCATGCTCAAAGCAAAGGCTACATCAGGGCGAGTACAAGTCATAGCGTACATGATTGAGCCAACTGCGAAAACGTATGGAACTCGACTCATTTCAGCTATCTCAGCTTCGGTACTTGGACATTTAGTCTTACTCAACTTGGCATTACTTTGTATCGGTAATTCTCCCTTCTTCGAGTTTTCCATACTAAAACATTTTAGTACTTTCTCTAAGTAAGTGTTCTGACTAAGTCCTATTAGTCTCATACTTCTTTCTCTTACTATCCTTATTCCAAAAATGTAAGAAGCCTCTCCGAGGGCCTTCATAGCGAAGCACTTCCCGAGCCAGGACTTAACCTCCTGCAGAGTCGGGATGTCGTTTCCTATGAGTAATATGTCATCGACATATAGAACGAGGAAGCTTACTATACTCCCACTGGCTTTGACATATACATACGATTCATCTTCGCTTCGTACAAATCTAAACTCTTTGACTTTCTCATCGAAGCAGAGATTCCATCTGCCAGACACTTGCTTAAGTCCATAAATGGACTTCTTAAGATTACACACTCTATTCGGATGCTTCGGATCCACAAACCCCTCTGGCTGAGCCATGTAAACATCCTCAGCCAACTTCCCGTTAAGGAAAGCGGTCTTGAAATCCATTTGCAAAATCTCATAATCATGAAATGCGACAATAGCAAGCATCACTCTAATAGATTTTATCTTCGCAACTGGTGAGAAGGTCTCTTCATAGTCAACTCCAGGAGTTTGAGTAAAGCCCTTCGCAACCAATCACACCTTATACGTGTGTACCTTTCCATCCACGTCGGTCTTCTTCTTGAAGATCCATTTGCACCCAACGGTCTTACATCCAGGCACATTATCAACCAAATTCCAAACTTGGTTATCATACATGGATTGGATCTTGCTATCCATTTCCTCTTTCCATTTCGCAGACTCTAGGCCTGCCATGGCTTCCTTATAGCTATTAGGTTCATCAAGGTTTATTAGTGTACTATCACTAATATACGTGTCCCCTTCGGTAGTAATATGAAAACCATATAATTGGGTTTTAACTCTAACTCTTTCGGAACGTCTAAGAGGTAATGATATGTCAATCGGTTCAACCGGAGTTTCCTCCTCGGGTTGAGTGCCAGCGGCAGAGGTTCCTTCATCTATCGACTCTTGAATCTCTTCAAGCTCGATTTGCCTCCCACTATCTCCTTGGCCCATGAGTTCTCGTTCTCGGAAAACTCCTCTCCTTGCAACAAAGACAATATTCTCCTTCGGTCTATAGAAGAGATATCCAAAGGATTTATGCGGGTAACCGATGAAAATACATCGCTCACTACGAGGTTCGAGCTTGTCGTGAGTATCTCGTCTTACGAAAGCCTCGCAACCCCAAACCTTGATATGTGCTAACGAAGGAGCTTTCCCCGTCCACATCTCGTGAGGTGTTTTGGCAACCTTCTTAGTAGGGACTCGGTTAAGGATATGGGCGGCAGTATCTAAGGCATACCCCCAAAAAGAGATTGATAGTGAAGCACGACTCATCATGGAGCGAACCATATCCAATAAGGTTCGATTACGCCTTTCAGCCACACCATTCAACTGCGGTGTCCTAGGAGGCGTCAATTGTGAAACTATTCCACACTCCTTGAGATAATCGTGGAATTCAAGACTTAGGTACTCTCCTCCTCGATCTGATCGAAGAATCTTGATTTTCCTACCCAATTGATTCTCTACTTCATTCTTGAACTCTTTGAACTTTTCAAAAGTTTCTTACTTTTGCTTGATTAAATAGATATACCCATATCTACTATAGTCATCGGTAAAAGTCACGTAGAAGCGGTTCCCATCCTTCGTGGTTTATCTAAACGGTCCACACACATCGGTATGTATTAGGTCCAATATACCATCACCCCTTTCGCACGAACCAGCGAAGGGTGACTTAGTCATCTTTCCATGCAAGCAAGACTCGCATGTGTCATCTTCCCTAAGGTCGAATGACTCCAACACTCCATCCTTTTGGAGTTGGGCTATGCGTTTCTTGTTGACATGTCCAAGACGACAATGCCACAAGAATGCTTTATCCATACTATTGGAAGAATCTATGTTCAAAACATCATTTCTAAGTTATCAACAATCATAACGGTTTCATAAATTCCATTACACGGTATTGCTTCAAAATAAAAGACACCATTTAGATAAGCCAAAATAGAACCATTCTCATTATTAAAAGAAAATCTAAAACCTTGTCTAAACAAACCATGAAATGAAATGATGTTTCTTGCCATTTCTGACGAATAGCAACAATTGTTCAAATCTAAACTTAAACCATTCCTAAGCATTAAAGAATACACTCCAATCTTGGTCACGAGCGACGATCTTCTGTTCCCCATGATTAGATCATCCATATTTCTTCTTTGTCTCTGCACATTAGAACAAATATGGTAACCACAAACGGTATCAAGAACCCAAGAAATTGCATGAGATGAATCGTTAGATTTAATTCTGTTATACCTGCGAAAGATGGCTTGATATTTCCTTCCTTGATGGCTTGCAGGTACTCTGGGCAGCTTCTCTTCCAATGTCCTATTTTATGGCAGTAGTGGCACTCTGCCTCCTTTGGGTTAGGGCAGGGCTTAGCGGGATCAACTTTGGTCCCACTAGAAGTGGCACCATCTATGGCTTTAACCTTGCGATGGTTCTTAGACGAAGCCTTCCTCTTCTTTCCCTTCCCTTGACCAATAGCCAAAATAGGAGCAGCGGGTGGATTGGGAGTTGGTGCAACAGACTTGTCCTTGAAGTTGCTCTCAGCGACCCTCAAGAGACCTTAGAGTTTGCTTAGGGTGACCTCCTCTTTGTTCATGTGGTAGGTCATCCTAAATTGATTGTAACTTGGAGGCAAAGAGTGAAGCACCATGTCGATCGCCAAGTCTTCCCCAAAGTCAACATTCAACTTGCGAAGACGATCGACATACCTTTGCATCTTTTGTAGGTGCACGGTAAGAGACTCTCCATGACCCATCTTAGCGGAAATCATGTTAGTGAAAATCTCATAACGCTCTTGTCTCGCGTTTTGGTGGTATCTCTCCAATAAGTCTTGATGCATCTCGTACGGGTACATGTCCTCATAGGACTTTTGGAATTCAGAGTTCATAGTGGCTATCATGATGCAATGGACCTTCATTGCATCACATTCATGGGCTTCGAAAGCATTCATTTCAGCCGGAGTAGCAATTTTAGCATTGATCTTTTCAAGTTTCTCATCGAGGACATACTCCTTGTCCTCGTAGCGAGAAATTGTGCGAATGTACCTTATCCATTCGCTAAATTTCGTCCCATCGAAAGTGACCTTTTGACAAAGTCTCATCAATGTGAAAGAACTAGCAGCAGCGTTGTTTGCGTTCGACATCTACAAATAGAAAGGACAAAGATAGATTAGAATATGAATCCCTAATTATCACCCAATAAGAAAAATTAGGGCTAGGATCCAACAACAATATTTACATATTAGAAAAGGGATGCCGTAATCTAACATGCAAATAATTTCAAGGTAAGTGAATGACGATTCACTAATTCTCCATCATGAAAAAACATAACTCTAAGTTCTAAATGTATTGAGAATTCCTAGGTTCGGATGAGATTCATTGAAACTTTTCAATGGCATGTTTAAATCTCGATATGCCCCTCTTGTTTGTGACTGTGATACCGAGGATCACAAAGCAGGTGTGAATTACTATGCAAATTTACATGGTGCCTTCATTGTAACGATCACCTATTCGATGTGCCGGTAAACCACACACGCTCCATCAAACAATGATAAACAATGAATCACCCTTTGCCACCTTCGCTTAGAACCAATTAGTGTGCCGGTAAACCACACACGCTCCACTAACTTCTTAGCAAGGTGCAAAGTGTAATTTCATGGGATTGCATCAATTCACTTTTCCTAAAGTAACTAGGGTTGCGAAATTTTGAAAACATTTAGTTACTTTATATTTCTTATTATACTTTTAATGAGAGGATGAGGTTTACCTATCCTACCCGTTCGGCTAACGACCCTCCACCGATCAAGCAAGCGGTGGGTGTGAGTGTACACCCATTAAGCGCCATTTTATAGGCCGCAACCTTATACCCACCTTATAGACCGACTTCGTGAATGAGGCCTACTAACGGTAAGACTAGCATTTAGTTATATATATATATATATATATATATATATATATATATATATATATATATATATAGATATTAATATTGTAATATTATATTAGTATAGGGTTGAATTTTAAACTTGTAAAACTCTAGGGTTTGAAATTTAAATTTGTCTAAATTAAACTTTTAATCACAAAACATAAATTTCAAAAACTTGAGGGCAAGTTTTAAACTTTTCAAAACATAGATGATCAAATAACAAATAATTCTAAATTAACAATTAATCACATAATTATCTATATTTGATTTATTTATGATTTCTTCAAAAACAATTTACCAATTTAATCAAAATAATTAATAATTATCACATAAGGAAATTAAATATTTTATTAATTGATAAATATTATCAAGTAGATCAAAAATATAGTCATATATATCATAAAATCAGATTTGGGTTGATCTAATATGATAAAGGTAAGTTTCAATAAGATAAATATGAAAAAATCCCGATTTTGGCTCTTCCTGACGCTCTGACTCGCCGAGTACCCACTCTTGACTCGCCGAGTCAGGCCAACTCGCCGAGTCCACTATGGGACTCGCCGAGTCCATGACTCAGAAACACAAATTTCGAATTTTGCAGGTAAGATTCAAACAAACAAGCAACAATTTAATAGAAACCAATCTAGGCTCTGATACCACTGATGGGTTTTGGCCATATGAACATTCCTATGTGCACATGCAAACCCTAATGCTTGGATGTAGGTTTCTCTAATTAAACATGCATTGAATCCAAGACTTCTAATGGCTAATTAGGTATAAGAACAATACAAAATCAGATCTAGAAGTTTACCTTTGAATCTCTTGTTTGATCTTGTTGTCTTGGAGCTCTAGAGTGATAATTGTCACTCATCTAATGGCTTACAAACACCAACTAGCAAGGAGGATGATTTGAGAGATAGGTTAGGGAAGAAATCAGCCAGGGTTTCTTTACTTTAGAAGAGGTGCCGATTTCCCATGCCCTAGGGGTCTATTTATACTTTCAAGGCTCCTAGGGTTTCACCCTTAAACCCTAATTGGATAACTTAAGCCCTAAGCAATCCTAATCCTTACCAAAGATAAGCCTTGGAAGAATTTGAGGCTATCCCAAGCCCTAGAATTCGTCCAACCTCTATCCCTTAAGGATTTACAGCCCAAAGTGCAACTATCAAACAATTGACAGTTTATACCCTCTTATTTAATTAATCTCTTTAAGTCACCAAATTAATACTAATTAATCTATGAATTATATTAATCCAATAACAATACTATTACTCCTTATATTATTCTTATAATATATTAATAATATCTATTCTCTCATAATAAATCATCCTGTCAAGTTGCTATGGTGAAGGCAACCCAAAAGGACCATGCACAATCGGGTCAAATACTTGCCTAATATAGTTGCAGCCTTAGACACTATTCCAACACACTTAATATAGATCATATATTTTGTATAAGATATTATCTAAGGGGTTGTTAACTTTTCCAAGAAGCTATGACACCAACCACTCCCATACCCACTCCATGGCAACTTCATGTCACTATTCACATCTATCTAGTCAACTCCTTGTACCTTCTCACCCTTCTTCAACAAGTTTCATTAATCAAATCCACCCACTAGATCTATATTCTTCACCTATAAAACCCACTCACATCCTTCAAAAAAATACACTTTTCTCCCCTCCACTCTTCCCTCTCTATGGAACTCAAAGATCTACAGGATGCCTTCAACTTTAACTTCACTCTTGGTAAGTAAATTCATCCCACTCTTGAATATTCTACACTCCTTCACCCATATCATGGATTTCTTATACAAATATCATCATATTTGTTCTTGGGATCTTCAAATCCTCAAGCATTCTCCAAGCATCCTTGACATGGAAACCCCCTCTCTTCCACATCCATGTCAAGGAATCACTCAAGGTGAGTTCATACCCCCTCATTTTCACATTCTTATCTAGTTTTATGGGGGAGAATACAAGTCACAACATCAAAAACATGCTTAAACACAAATGATAGCTTTCAATAGAAAAGTTATGGCTCAATCACGATCTGTTTTGACCATCTTAAACATCATAACTTTCAAAACTGTTCTATATGAAAGTAGTTCAGGTTCATACATTTAAAATGACTACTTTCACATGTTCATATATTTTTTCTACAATTTATGATGCTTTTTACAAAACTGCCTATCACTGTAGCAAAGATTTCAGACCAGTCAGGAAAATGGTCATTTTGACCCTAGTTAAGGATCGTTAAAAATCATAATAAAAATTATGGGTATACTAGACACATTTTCTGAACTGTCAAATTTGACGAGTATAGATTTCGACTCACGATAATTTTTCTGTGATTTGTACAAAACAGTGATAGAAAAGTAAAACTTGTTACAAACAGTTTACAAATTTATTTTACACTTTGTAATGTGCTTAGCAAAGTGTCTATCTAAGATAGCTAAATATTTACTTATGTTTTATGTTAAGTTACATCTAAATAATATAAATTTACGTTCATTACATGGGTTATAACTCATTACAAACATACAAGATGAATTATACAATGTATAGTTCATGACTTGCTATATTGTCATTCTCGATGAAAAGGTTCAAATCACACTACAAACGGGTTTTTCATTACTACACACATTCATGATAAACTATAATAGGTATAATTTATGGTTCCTTACACTACAAAAGGGGTTCAATTAAACTACATAAAAGTTTTTTCATTCACTCTACACGTAAACTCGTTAACGTAAATTGTGAGATACTACTTCATTGTACTCTTAGAGTATGGGTTAAAATTCCTGAAAGTTATAACCAGAGTCTCTTGTAAAGAGAGCGTGATAGTTGAATATAGATCTATATTGGGATTGACAACCCACACCCAAGCTTCTTGCAACAGCCCGACTGGCCGGTTGGGGTGACAAATGTCATAACAGTTTCCGATGCCTGAAGAATGTTGCAGCATGTCTACTATGTCATAGTATTGTTATAACGACTGACATAGGAAGATAACGACACATATAGTTACCGGAATTTCCACATTTAAATAAAAAGGGGTTTTATTTTATAAAACTACATACGCTACTATAAGTATGGTAAAATACTTGTACATCTTAGCCTTTGGGTATTAAGGCTACAAACCATTTTATAAGGAAAATATGAGATTTTTCTTGTGCACACTTTACATTTTCAAAAAAGGATTTTCTAATCTAAATACAAATGCTTATGCACTCACAAACATATTTGTTGACACTCTTTCAAATTTACTTGTATTCTCAGGTAATCAATAGAAATTGGTCAATACCAGCTTTTGAGGATGGAAAGCTTCTGTGTTAATCAAAAGATTTTGTAATTATATTGTAATTGATTTTTAAACATGTAACTTGTGAGACCATATAAATATCTTGATTATATTTATAATGTTTGTATTTACTTTGAGCACTATTATACTCGCTGTTGTGATACTATACATGAAGTCCTCCACCCCCGTACGTTTCCGCCATCCTTGGTTTGGGGGTGTGACAGATTGGTATCAGAGCATTGTTTATAGTGAACTTAGTATGTCAAACCATATAAGATATACAAACTATAAACACAATGGTACTAAGTTTCTCTGATTACACCGTTTTTATACAATTATACTTTTTAAGAAATAAAACATTATTTTTATGAAAAGTATGAGTACATGCATGCATACCGGTATAGTGTCACATCTAGGAAAATCAAGAAAGGTAAAAATGGATGAGTTGTACACTAACATTATTCCTTGGGATATATAATCAATTCTTGGAGTAATATAGCCTGATCAACTATATTCGTCTGAGAAGTGACTAGCATATGCCAGGGGATAGTTTTAGTGGGCAACAAGTCTGTTAACCTACCAACACTCATACAAGAACTACATTAAGAATCAAACAAAAAATTTAAAATACTATAGGAGTATTCTATGTTACTATAGTACCATACTTCTAGATTCATTATGTGCCTCTTACACCCCTATTCTCGTATAGAAGTCATGGCAGGATTTCATTTTGTCGGAGACCCCTACTTTCCGAATCAAGGAAACGGTGGTTGGATAGAAGAAGAACCAGAAGAAGATCCTGAAGAAGTGTTCGAGAAGGAACCCGAGGAAGACCCTGAAGAGGTCGAAGAAGAAGAATAAATTAATGAAGAAGAACTCGAAGAAGAATTGGAGGACGAAGAAGATGAACAGGAGTCGGAGGAGGAACTAGAGGTCATCAACCCTCCTTACATAGCCAGGGTTCTGGCGAACCGATTTGGTTTCAACAGACCTGAGCCCTGTTGGGCAACATAAATCGAAAGGTGGAGTCGTCAACAACGACAACAGTCACCATTTGGCGATCAACGATGTTACTACGAACTCAACAACGGAGGACCGACTAACAAGGCCCTCCTAGTCATGATCCAAAAAATCACGAACCTTGGGAATCAAAATAGGAAAACTGCCAACCGTGTTCAGGAGCTGAGTTTCACTGCGGAGGTTGCCAACGTGCGCACTTGAAACCTGGAAAGAGAGCACTATCCCAGAGACCGACTTATTAAGGACCTTGACACCACATGGGCGGAAGTGAGGGAGTACCGGGAAAGGCACCTAGTGTTGGATTAGTGTCTAAGTCGATAACTATAATTGGTATGTGCTTGACCTGACTTGGCATGGTCCATTTGGGTTGCACTTCACCAGAACAACTGGATAGACAAAATGAGAAAAAGGATACTAGTGATTTATATTAATATATTATAAGTTCTAATATATTAATATGAAATCATATTATTTAATTAGTATTGATCTTAAATTAATTAAGAATTAATTTAGTGATAAAAAAGGTGACTAATTGAATATGGACTATTGTTTTTGTATAGTGTGGGCTAACACTCATTAGGAATGGGCTACGCTTGCATGGGAGTCCATGGATGGTCCATGGAGCTTTTAACCCATGGATCCTTGGAAAGGAAAAGTCATGGGTATTAGGGTTTACATGAATGTAACCCTAATCATCCACACTATATAAAGAGGTCCTTGGTTCATGAAATTGGCACTAGTGCATAGTAATGAGGGCAAGGCCGATTTCATAAGAGGGAACCTAAGTATCCTTATTCTCTATTTATTCCAAGTTGTTTTTGGTGATTTGTGATTCCACTTGAGGCTTCCACACTATTGGGGCTAAGCTCATAAAGTTCAAGACTTCAAGCTTCATCAAAAGGTATGTTATCTAACTAGATTCTTATAGTATAGTTGCTTCAAAGTATGCTAGTTAGGGTGAGACCTTGGAATATCATTTATTTGCATGTATAATAGAGAAAACATAGATCCAAGGTTATAGGGTTTCATGTACACCATAGGAGTGTTAGAATGCTCAAAACCCAACATCTAGATCTCGAGAAGAGAGTAGTCATAGTCGAGCGTCGATTAGCAGAGCTATAAGGAGCCTCAACCTTGTCTCAAGGCCGCAAGGGACTAGTCTTCGTGAGTAGTGTCCACACTACTCACAAATATTTATAAGTTAGGTTTATGATTATGCGTTGGGGTGACTCTTTTCTATGTGCATGTACAATCCTACGATTATTTGGTTACACTGATCGAAGGAGCCTAATTCCTTTAGAAACTTCTCTTTACAATGATGTGATGTTGACCTGCGTCAAGGTCAAATTTTCCAAACTCTATGTACAAAAATCATATCAATGAAAATTAGCATGCATATTATATTTCATTGGCGGTGTTATCACTAAATTCATAAACAATACATGTCGTTGATTATGGTGAGTCTACAGCTACTTGGTGGAGGAAATAAAGTTGTATGCAATTAAGATTCTATCGGTTTAGAAATGGTGGTTCTGCTTTAGGTCATGTTCCTTTTTTTGTTGTGGACTTAGGGCAGAACCATTAGATTCAACGATCTATTCCGTCTTAATTGCATATAACAAGCATACATTAAGTAGATGTAGAAGGACCTGGCATGGATTAAGTCACAAGTTTGCACTCTGACACTACTAAATCCATGGGCTCAAAATCATATGAACTCTATAGCATAAATTACATGCAATTACTTTAAAATCCGGAACATCACGCAGACAATTTTAGTTCAATAAAAACCGACTATTCACTACTACTAAAGGCTTACCAAAATTTTCTAATTTGTGGCAGAATTATGCCACCACGGAAAAATCCCAGGCCTTCTTAAAAAAAACCAGCCCCTCCACCACCATCTCCACTACCACCTCTACAGTTTGACCCCACCATGTTCCAAGTTGTCGTAACAGTAGTTGTGGCAGCTGCCATGTCACAAATTGGTAAAATGGCACTGGTGGGTCGGGTACTGGTGCCACTCCCTCCAATCAGGGGGATAGTCAGGGACATTCAAAGGAATGTTCCTATAAAGATTTTTCGAATGGAAAACCCAAATCCTTAAACAGAACCGGGGGCATCATCGCCCTTATGTAGTGGTTTAAGAAGACTGAATCAGTCTTCGAAATATGTGTATATCGTGAAGCAAGAAAAGTTAAATTTAAAGCTTGAACCTTCACTGACCGAGCTCTTACTTGGTGGAACGGCCATGTGAAATCTTTAACTCTCCCGGTGGCGAATTCGATGAGCTGGATGATCTGAAGGTCCTTATGCTAGCGGAATATTGCCCAAGAGGCGAAATTCATAAATTGGAACATGAACTTTGGGACCTTAAAATGACGGGCTCTAACATCGCATCCTACACAGCCAGATTCAGCGATCTGGCCATACTATGTCCTAGGTTGGTCACCCTGGAAAGCAAAAAGGTGGAAAAATAGATTTGGGGATTAACACCCAGATTCAAGGGAATGTGTTGGCTTCAAAGCCGACTACTTTTAACAATGCCAAGCAATTGGCACAACAACTTATCGACCACCGTGCTATCCATGGCACCATGGTGGCCACCTCCGAGCAAGCAAAAGGGGAAACAAGAAAAGGAAATTCTAGAAAAATAGGAAAAACCAACCGGCCCAGGATCCCGCCAAGAAACAACAAGTAGTGGGGGTTCGCGTTGCCACTACCGCCGCTGCTCCAACTCCTTTAAGACAGTATGCTGGGAATCTTCCCAAATGTAAAAAGTGAAACTTTCATCACACTAGCCCTTGCCACGAGATGCAGTGTAACAGCTGTATCAAGAAACGGCATACCGCCAACCCGGCACGACATCTGCTCAACAAGCCAACCCGACCGCCAATGTCGGAACAAGCCGAGCTTGTTACGGTTGTGGAGAAACTGGGCATTACACGAGGGACTGTCCAAAAGCTAAAAACACCAACACCAGCGGTGTCGCAAGTGTCTTGGCCTTAGGGCAAGGGGAAGCAATGGAAGATCCCATGGTGGTTACCGGTACGTTTCTCCTCAATAACTCATATTCATGCATATTATTCGATAGTGGAGCGGAGAGGAGTTTTGTTAGCCACAAATTCAAACAATTATTAAAACAAAATTCCCAATCACTAAAAGATACATACGTCATAGAAATGGAAAATGGAAAGACAGAAAGCACTAACGACATTTACTCAGGGTATACCCTCACTCTAGACAATCACTCATTCAAAATCGATATATTTCCTGTCTTAATAAAAAGCTTTGATGTAACGCCCTGTTCCTAAAAGTACTTATTTGTGAGTCACCGGAATTTAAGAGGAAGGGTATTTTGGTCCTTTTGTGGGAAAAGTGGAAAAAAGAGGGCCAAATATGAAAGTTGGGATACGCCGAGTATGCCCAGCATAAGTGTATAAATGGACGCAGGTGCAGGGTCGAGTACGCCCAACGTACTCTCAGAGTTCTAAAACCATAAAATTAGGGTCAGCCACTATATAAGGAACATGTTGGTTCATACCCTAGCCTCCATAAGCTCTCTCTTAACCTCAAAAACCCTAGATAGTCGTTCCACCTCCATTGTTGGGTGTGTTTGGCCTTGGAAAGCTTATTTTGGCAAAGGAAAGGCTAGAAGAAGAAAGAGGAAGTTGTCAAAGAAGCAGTTGAGTAGCTGGAGCTTATAGATCTGGGAAGATATCATCCTTTGGAGCCTATCTGAGGTATAAAGCTTCTTGCTTGTCATTTATATTGCATAGATCTAAGTGTTGTGAAGTTTTGAGATCATTCTTGTCCCAAAAGTCCTCATCTTGATGCATGTTTTGAGTTGGTCGAGATTATCTATCCTTTCAAACCTTTGGAGAGGTCTGGAGTGAGAAAAATGAGGTCCCAAGGGCTGTGGTTCTTCCATGTGTGAGATATGTAGGTCTTAATGGATTAAGACCTTGGATTAAGAGCTTGATGGATGTCCCAAGTGATAAAGTTTGAGATTTATGAATCTTAGGCATATTTGGCCTAAGGATCTGAAGTTTGGGCTTAAGAGCTTAAGCCATTAAGGAGTTATATGGACTTAATGAGCAGCGAAGTTATGCCCCGCGTAACTTAGGAGTACGCCCCGCGTAGCGGGTCAGTGCCCCGATCCCCAGTTGCGAATCAGTGTGTACGCCCCATGTAACATGGAGGGTACGCCCAACGTACTCCCTCAGTTGGGTTTTTCATTTTGGGCCTTAGGGATTGGGCCGTTATTGGGCTGCTGGATTTTGGGCCGTGACTGGACATTATGGACAGAGTATTGTGGACCCATTAGTTGTTATGGACCATGGGTCTTGGCCCATTTGGTGAGGTGGGTCCAATGTAGTAAATTGGGCCAATAGTGGGCTTTGCTTCGGACTTTTGGACTTTGGGCCATTAGTGGGCTTGAGAGCTTATCCAGTGTTGGGCTGGAATGAGTTAAGGGTACATTGGTCCATTTACCCTTGGAAGGGTGTTGTGCTTAGCCTAATGATTATCAGTGCTATGATGGCTAGTTCGGGATTTTCGGTGAGGCGGTGATTTGGGAATCTGCTTCTTCAGTTCAGAGTTTCGGTAGTGCGAGGTGAGTTATCCTCACTATATCAATAGGATCTAAGGCACCAAGGCCGGCCCTTTATCGGATTGAGATCCGAGTATTTGTTGTTATGTTATTGCTTTGATATGTTTTCATCCTGGTAGCTAGGATGGTATATATTAGAGACCTGGTTAAGGTCGGTATCCTGTTATGCAGAGTGATGCTATCCTAGTGACCGGTTAGGTCGGTATCCTGGTTAGGATGATGATATGGTATGTGATCTGCTAGATCGGCTTGTTGACTGTGAATTATTAAATGATTGTATGTTTATGTGCACATGGTTATTGGGTTGGGGTTGGGTTGAGGCGGGTCCTACTTTGTGCTGTAGGCCAAGATACCCAGGGCAGACTAATTGTCCCGAAGGCCCAACGAGCGGTCCGGATATGCTATAGGCCCCAAGAGGGAGGACCAGACGTGCCAAGGCTCGGAGAGTGGACCAGGCCGACTAAAGGCCCGGTGCGGGCAGACCAGTCATACTGTAGACTCAGAGAGTGAACCAGGTGGATTGAAGGCATGGAGCGGGCGGACCAATCACACTGCAGACTCGATGTATATGGCTAGACTTTGAGGGTGGACCAGGTGGACTGTTCGCCGGTGCGGCGGACCAGTCACACAGTAGACCCGAAGTGCATGGTTGTTATGTGATCAGATATGATATGGCATGTTGTGCGTGTATGGTATATGTGGTTGGTATTTTGGGGGTATCTCACTAAGCTTTCGGGCTTACAATTGTGGTTTAATGTTTTTCAGGTTCTTCAGGAGACCATGGCAAGGCAAAGGCGTGATCGTACCGCTCCTCATGATTATGTTTTGTGATGTGATTCTGGGGATACTCTAAATTAATTGTATTGAAAACCTTTTTGTAATAATTTAATGAAATCGTGTTGTTTTTGAAAATTTTAAATTGGTTGGAATTTTTCGGTCGTTACATTTGACATCATTATTGACATGGATTGGATAAGCTCAAATCGTGCTGACATTCTGTGCTACGAAAGGGCCGTTCTCCTTAATCTGCCGAGTGGCAAAACTCTCGTCTTCTACGGCGACAAACCTAGTGCGAACTTACAAATCATCTGTTGCGTCAAAGCACAAAAGTATCTCCGTAAGGAATACCACGCTTTCTTAGCCCACGTAGTCGATAAGAAGCCAGAGGAGAAAGACATCACGGATATTCTGGATGTCTGTAACTTCGCTGATGTATTTCCATAAGACCTTCCCGAAGTCCCGCCCATACAACAGGTCGATTCTCGAATCGATCTAATCCTTGGGGCTATCCCAATAGCCAAAGCGCCATACCGCTTAGCGCCTGCCGAGATGCAGGAACCGTCCAGTCAACTAAACGAACTGCTAAACAAAGGATTCATCAGACCGAACTTCTTGCGTTGGGTAGCACCAGTCATGTTCATGAAGAAGAAGAAGGATGGATTGTTCCGCATGTGCATCAATTATCGCGAGTTGAACAAACTTACCATCAAAAACCGATACCCTCTGCCACGAGTCGACGACTTGTTCCACCAAATCCATGGAGAGAATTAATTTTCAAAGAATGATATGAGGTTGGGATACCATCAACTACAAGTCCAAGAGGAGGATGTTCATAAAACGGCGTTTAGAACGCGGTACGGTCACTAGGAGTTTGTAGTATTGCACTTCGGACTAACAAACGCACCCGTTGTGTTCATGGATCTAATGTACTGGGTGTGCCGACCTTACTTAGACATGTTCATAATTTTCTTCATAGACGACATCTTGTTCTAAAACCTACGACAAATATTGGAGACTCGAAGGGCGGAGAAATTGTATGCGAATTTTTCGAAGTGCGAATTTTGGATCCGAGAGGTGAGTTTCCTTGGTCATATAGTTAGCAAGGAAGGGATACACGTGGATCCTTCCAAAGTTAAGGCAATTAAAAACTGCTCGGCACCAAGGATGCCTACAGAAATCTGTCAGTTCTTAGGCCTCGTCGGCTACTACAGGAGGTTCATCCAAAACATCTCCAAAATCGCTAAGCCACTTACCACTCTGACTCAGAAGGGAGTAACCTTCGACTGGGGTGAAAAGCAAGAAGCTTCATTCCAAGCTCTAAAGAAGGCTCTGTGCAGCACTCCGATTCTATCCTGACCAGAAGGAACCGCAGACTTCGTGGTCTTCTGCGACGCATCAAACCAGGGTCTCGGGTGTGTGTTGATGCAAATAGGAACGGTCATTGCCTACGCATCGAGATAACTAAAAACACATGAGGTCAACTATGCCACGCACGGCCTTGAACCGGGGGCAGTGGTGTTCACTCTAAACATCCGGAGGCACTACCTCTACTGTCGAAGTGTACCATCTTCACCGATCATAAAATCCTTTAGCACATCCTGAATCAAAAGGATCTCAACAAGAGGAAGAGACGATGGGTGGAGCTACTAAATGATTACGAATGTTAAATTCGTTATCACCCAGGCAAAGCTAATGTAGTAGTTGATGCTCTCAGCCGAAAGGAATACTCAGGCCGTCGAGTAAAGTCGTTAACCATGAAAATCCGTTCACACCTGTCTACACAAATTAAAGAAGCTCATATGGAAGCCCTGAACCCAAAAAACGTAACAGGTGAAGCCTTAACAGTAATGGATAAGAACCTAGAAATCAAGGGTGACGGAATACACTATTTTATGAGTCGCATCTGGACACCCAAGTTTGGGGGATTCAGGGACGTCGTCATGAACGAAGAACACAGAACGCGCTACTCGTTCATCCTGATTCAGACAAGATGTACCTAGCCCTCAAGAAACTCTATTGTGGCCGAACATGAAAGCCGAAATTGCTACCTTCGTGAGAAAGTGCCTGACTTGCGCCAAGGTCAAGGTTGAATACCAAAAGCCATCACGTCTGTTGCAACAACCGGAAATACCCGAGTGGAAGTGGGAGCGGATCAGATAGGATTTTGTAACCAAACTACCTACGACAACGGGTGGTCTTAATACCATTTGGGTGATCGTTGACAGGCTGAAGAAGTCAGCTCACTACCTACCAATGAAGGAGACCAAGAAAATGGAGAAGCTGACCAAGACATACAACAAGGAAATCTTGAGGTTACATAGGGTGCCAATGTACATTATCTCTGACAGGGATAGTCGATTTACCTCGCGGTTCTCGCAGTCACTCCAGAAATCCTTGGGAACTAGGTTGGACATGAGTACAGCCTAAAACCCACAAACCGACAGGCAAAGTGAGAGAACCGTTCAAAATCTAGAAGACATTCTTAGGGCGTGTGCGATAGACTTTGGTAAAGCTTGGGATACCCATTCTCCGCTTATCGAATTCTAATACAATAACAATTATCACACTAGCATCAAGGTTGCCCCATTTGAAGCCCACAATGACCGAAAGTGCAGATCACTGTTGTGCTGGGCTGAAGTGGGTGACACGCAACTACCAAAGGGTTGAGTCCCTAATAGAACCCTCACTGGCCCAGAGACCATAAGAGAAACCACTGAAAAGATTGTCCAAATCCAGGAGCGGTTAAAGGTTTCTAGAGACAGACAAAAAAGTTAAGTGGATACTAGACAAAAACCGTTGGAATTCTAGGTTGGAGATCGAGTGTTGTTAAAAGTCTCACCCTGGAAATGCTTGATACGTTTTGGTAAATGAGGAAAGTTGAATCCGAGATATATTGGACCATTCAAGATCCTCACTAGGATTGGCCCGGTAGCATACAAGCTTCGACTACCGCAATAACTCAAATATGTACATCCCACCTTCCATGTGTCAAACTAAAAGAAGTGCTTGTCCGATGAGACTCTTGTTATCCCTCTTGATGAGATGGAAATCAACGAGCGTCTCCACTTCGTGAAGTAACCGTTAGAAATCAAGGACTGGGAGAATAAAATTCTAACGTCCCAATTTTACCAGGAATTTTTTTTCATTTTTAATTAGTCAAACCAATATCATAACCATAAAATCCCAAATCATTTGTTTCCAAATCGAAAGTTAATACATCAATAATTTTATTTAAGAAAAACATCAGAGAGTCCCATAACTTGTCAAAGGAGAGATAGAGTGCGCGTCATGTCATCACGCCTTGCCCTTACCCTTAAGCTCAGAGGTACCTGAAACAAATCAACAACCTGTAAGCAAAAATGCTTAGTGAGTTTCTCAGAGCATACCACACACATTCACAATACATATCCTGATAGTTAAAAATAAGTATCGACATACCCCAGTTACTATATAATAAGATTAAGCAAGTATGCCATGGGCTACCCCACATGGTCTTTACCTAGGATCGACATGGGCTACCCCACATGGTCTTACATCCAATGCCATGGGCTACCCTACATGGTCTTTTCTTAGGAAAGTTATGGGCTACCCCTCATGGTCTTATATCCAATACCACGAGTTTTACCCCGGGTCCTCCATATCAACAAAATACCACAAAGCACAACAATTTTTCACTGAATAACAACCATAACAGGGTTTCATAATGGGCCAGCCTTGGTGTCGTAAACCCATAGGTATGGTGAGAAGACTCACCTTGGGAAATCTCAAAGAGTCTTAAACTCTAGATACCGATCTAATGCCCGCCTGATCACATAATTAAATTATTCTAAGTTAATAATTGCCCACAAAGGCTAAATCAGTCTCTTATTATAAACTCTAGAATGGTAAAAGACCGTTCTACCCCTCCATTGGTCCAATGAGTCACTTGATGACTAAATCCTAAAACTCAATGGTCCAAATCTGACTAGACTCGTCGAGTACACTCGACGACTCGGCGAGTCCACTCGTGCCCTTCACCTCCTTCTAAAGTCTTGATTGACTCACTGAGTCAACCCTTAAACTTCTCGGGTCACCACCGGACCCTAACTGTTGGCAACCCCACTTGACTCGTCGAGTCTGAGCATGGACTCGGCGAGTTTCTTCTATGATCATACTCATTCGAACTTTTGAGTTCAGATCTGCTTTGCTAACTTGTAGATCTAACCTTCTAGCATTCAAAAGTCACGTAAAGGTTCAAACTTTACGTCCATGCATCGCATATGTGGCCATAAATGAAGAAATGGACACCTAAATGGAAACCTAGGCTAAAAACCTTCATAGGATTGCATAAAGATGAAGGATAAGGACTCCCCGGACCTCTCAAGGTCCAGATCTAATATCATTGACACCGAAAAGGACCTAATATACACTAGATCTCACTTAATAATGCAAGGAAGAAACCCTAGTTCATGAAATCTATTAAACAATGGAAATAGGTGCGAATCCATACCTCTTGGATCGACTCTGGATGAAATGAGGGAAGATTTGGGTCCTCTAAGATAGCCTAGCTCGAAATCTCTCCTTCCTCCTTGAAGAGATGCACCACAATGAAGGAAATGAGCCTTCTCTCTCAATCCAAACTCACTGATCTGATTAGGGTTTCTTAAGGACAGGGGTGGATGCAAATGAGAGCCTTAAGGGCCTTTAAATAGCTTTTAAACGCGGGAAATTAGGGTTTCCCTTGCCATCTCTGACTCGTTGAGTCAGATACCCGACTCGACGAGTCCAAGCAATAAACGTGCCAAGGCACGCGACTCTCCTCGACGACTTAGGGCACCAACTCGTCGAGTCCCTTCAATATAATAATCCACTAAATAGCATACCAGAAGATCCTAATGCTAAAAGGTTCTAAGGGTCTTATAAGTCCAATTGAAATATTTCAAAAGCTTATATATATATATATATATATATATATATATATATATATATATATATATATATATATATATATATACATATATATAGTCATACCTGATCGGGCTGATACAACTCTTCCCCACTTGAATTAGACTTCGTCCTCGAAGTCTGTAGCTACAAATAAATCGGGGTAATGCTCCCTCATCTCCTTCTTTGGCTCCCACGTACATTCAGAACCCTTCTGGTGCATCCATTGGACCTTCACCAATTCCACTTCCTTGTTTCGAAGGCCCTTTGTTTTTCGGTCTAATATGACGACTGGCCTCTCCACATAATTCAGGCTCCCATCAACCTGAATGTCATCTAGGGTAATGACTAAGGACTCATCGGCAACACACTTTCGAAGTTGCGACACATGAAAGGTGTTGTGGATCTGACTAAGCTCCTTAGGTAATTCCAAACGATATGCCACCTTGCCGACTCGGGCTACGATCCAAAATGGACCTATGAACCGAGGCCCCAACTTGCCCCTTTTTCGAAATCTGATAATCCGTTTCCATGGTGATACTTTTAGTAGCACGAGATCCCCTATCTGAAACTTGAGGTCCGAACGCCGCCGGTCAGCATAACTTTTCTGACGGCTCTGTGCAACTCAACATGTCCCTCACCTGCTGAATCAATCCAGTGGTCTTTAGAACCACCTCAGTGCTCCCCATCACCCGATGACCGAACTCGTCCCAGCACACTAGGGTTCTGCACCTCCGACCATATAACAACTCGAATGGAGCTCGATCGATACTGGCATGATAATTGTTATTGTAGGAGAACTCTGCTAGTGGGAGGTACGTATCCCAACCTCCCCCAAAGTCTAGTACGCATGCTTGCGGCATGTCCTCCAATGTCTGGATCATCCTCTCGCTTTGACCGTCGGTCTGAGGGTGATATGTTATACTAAAATGTAGCTGATTACCAAGTTCCTCATGGAACTTCTTCCAAAACCTGGATGTAAACCGAACATCTCTATCCGAAACCACCGACATTGGCACCCCATGCCTAGCTACCACCTTACGCACATACACGTCCGCTAACCTTTCCGCAGACATGCTCTCGAAAATAAGAATAAAATGGGCACTCTTGGTAATCTGTCTACGATCACCCATATAGCATCTACTCCCCTCGACGTCTTGGGCAACTTCGTAATGAAATCCATGGTGATTTCCTCCCACTTCTACATGGGAATGGGTAGCGGCTGAACTTTGCCATGAGGCCGCTGATGCTCGACCTTGACCCTCCTACAGGTCAAGCACTGCTCCACAAACCAGGCGATCTCCCGCTTCATGCAAGGCCACCAATAATTCATCCTCAAGTCTCTATGCATTTTTGTTGCACCAGGGTGTACAGAAAACTTGGACTTATGCACCTCCTCTAATAACCTCTGCCTCACTCCCCCTGCCATTGGCATCCACATGTGGCCACACTGAGTCGAAAGACCGCATCCATCCTTGGTGAACAAGGGGTGTTGCACTCGAATCTTCTCTCCCTTCCAATTCTCCTTCTTTGCCCCTTTGACCTGGGCTTCCTTGATCATATCCAACAAAGGAAAAACCACTGTCATCCTCATACGAATGCCCCTAATTGGGGACTCCCCCGCCTTACGGCTCAGTGCGTTGGCCACCACGTTGGCCTTCCCTGGGTGGTACAGAATCTCACAATCATAATCCTTTAACATATCCAGCCATCTCCTATGACGCATGTTGAGGTTCTGCTGGTCCATCAAATACTTCAAACTTTGGTGATCGGTGTAAATAGCGATCCGCACTCCATATAAATAGTGTCTCCAAATCTTAAGGGCAAACACCATTGTTCCCAATTCCAAATCATAAGTGGGGTAATTCTCCTCGTGAGGATTCAACTGCCTCAAGGCGTACGCAATTACATGCCCCCTCTGCATCAATACCGCCCCCAAACCCGAAGTTGAGGCGTCACAGTACACCACCAAATCATCCATCCCCTCGAGTGGCACTAGAGTCGAAGCCTCGCCTAACATCCGATGCAGGGTTTCACAAGCTATTTGCTGATCCTCACCCCATCGAAACATCAAATTCCTTTTTGTTAAGCGGGTCAATGGCACAACAATCTTCGAGAAGTCCTGGATAAATCTCCTATAGTATCCTGCTAAACCCAAAAAGCTACGAATCTCCGAAGCATTTCTTGGTACCCGCCCACCACATCACAGTCTCTACCTTAGCTGGATCAACTGAAATACCCTCCTGATTAATGACATGCCCCAAAAAGTGCACCTCTTGCAGCCAAAAATTGCACTTGGAGAACTTCGCATAAAATTTATCTGCCCTCAGAGTCTCCAATACTTCCCTCAGATGCTGCTCGTGCTGCTCCCGGGTCTTAGAATAAAACAAGATATCATCAATAAATACGATCACTGACCGATCAAGCATCGGCCTGCACACTCGGTTCATGAGATCCATGAATGCAACTGGGGCATTGGTGAGCCCAAACGGCATCACCACGAACTCATAGTGCCCATATCGAGTCCTAAAAGCCGTCTTTGGTATGTCCTCATCCCGAATCCTCATTTGATAATACCCTGACCGGAGATCAATCTTGGAAAACCATGATGCACCCTGGAGCTGGTCAAACAAATCATCGATCCTTGGTAACGGATAACGGTTCTTCACCGTTAGCTTGTTCAGTTCCCTATAATCGATGCACATCTTGTGAGATCCATCTTTCTTTTTCACAAATAGTCCCACGGGGAACTACTCGGACGAATGAACCCTTGGTCTAGCAGTTCTTGAAGTTGCCTAGACAACTCCTGCATCTCCGGCGGTGCCAACTGATATGGTGCCTTCACTATCGGAGCGGCACCCGACACTAAATCAATGTGAAACTCCACCTACCTCTCCGGAGGTAACCCTGGCAGTTCTACAAGGAACACATCCTGGAAATCCTATACAATTGGCACACTGCCCACATCTGTTGCAGTCTCCATTCTCGTGTTCGAGAGATATGCTAGAAATCCTTCGCAACCCTGCTGTAAAAACCTCCTAGCCCTCGCAGCTGAACAGAGGGTCGGTCCCTGCGAGGTTGTCTCACCATGGATTACCAGTTCTCCCCCACTTGAGGTTCGAACCCTAACCAATTAGCGCTCGCAATTGATCATGGCCCCACGGGCCCCCAACCAGTCCATCCAAATAATTACTTTCAACCCTCGCAATGGTATGGGAACTAAATCAACGCGAAAGCTCTCGCCTTGTACATTCAGAACGCAGTCCTAATACACCATCGCATCACTTATATTGCGATCATCTACAATCTCCACCTCTAGCGGGGTATCCATGGTCGCCGGAGCGTCTCAGAACATCTTGCTAAGCGCAAAAGACACGAACGATCGGGTAGCACCCGAGTCAAATAAAACATGAGCTGACATACCATTGACCAAATAGGTCACTACAAAACATAATACATACATTTAAACATTTAACAATACAAGATAGTGAATAACAGACACATACTAGCTACAACGTCCGGTGCTGCCAGAGCCTCCTCGGTAGTTAGCTGGAAAGCGCGACTTTTCGCCGCTGGAGCTTCCGCCTTAACAGGGCGGCCGTCAGTAATCCTCATAGTGGCGGGTGTGGGCGCCGCCACTGATCCTCCTCCTACTCCCTGCAACCTCGGGCACTCGGCCTTCTTATGGCCTGTCTGGTTGCAGTGAAAACATATCAAGCCCTTCTTGGGGCAATCCTTACTCATTTGGCCCTACTGGCCGCAAGAGTAACATCCTGATACTCTGGCCGTCCGACAAGCTCCGCTATGAAACCTCCCGCACTTGGGGCACAAGACCCGACCCTGTTGTCCCTTGCTCAAAGAATCAGAGGGCTTAGGCTTCTTAGCCTAAACCCCTGCTGCGTGTACCTGCTCAGTCTTCCGCTTCGTGCGGGACTCCAACTCCATCTCCCTCTCTCGAGCCTTCTCCACCATCTCGTCCAGGGTTTTGCACCCTGTAAAGCTTACAAACTCTCGGATATCATCCCTCAACATAGAATCATATCTCGTCCTCCGCATCTCCTCATCAGTAGCATATTGCGGAATCAACAACGCTCATTCCCAAAACTTGGCGGTGATTTCCGCCACAGTCTCGGTAGTCTGTTGAAGGTCATGAAACTCCCTCACCAACCGTTGCACCTCAATAGGTGGTGCAAATTCTGTATCGAAACATCGAACAAACTCAACCCATGTCATCTCAGCCACACCGGCTCCTCCCACCTGGCTAGTAACCTCGCCCCACCAATCGCGGGCCCTGTCCCTCAACATACAGGAAGCAAATCCAACCTTTGCCTCCTCCGGGAAAGAACTCGTGCGCTAGGCATTCTCAATGTCCGTTATCCAGTGCCTGCTCTCAATGGGGTCCCTGACCCCCGAGAACTCTGGAGCTCCACAAGCCTTGAACTCCCGAAACGAGGGAGTTTGGGCCCTAATCTGCCTCACAGTAATCTCAGCTCTGAATGATCTGAGTCTCTACTCCATGATCTCCATCATGCCCTCCTTGACCGTCCCAAAGATGACTGGGGAGGTCAAGGATGCCCTTCGTAACCTCCGTCGCTATCAACTCATGCAGCCTCTCATCAATATCATCAGTAGGGCCGCCTGACCCAGCCCCGGACCCAGATCCTGATCCCGATCCTAATCCTGATCCCCCAGCTCCAAATCGTGTTGTCACCATGCTACACTGAAATATCAAAACATAATGATCAGGATACCCATAATGTGGGTTCTTACACTCTATTTCCTTTTCCTTTTTGGAGCCCCTAGGAAAGACGTGGTTGTGGGTTCAGGTCTTGTGCTTCCAGTAGTACGGGCCCAATACTACCTTCCACACCTACCTATAGCTTCCACCAACATCTTAACCTACTGACTCCAATATGACCCAATACAATACCAAAATCCCCCAACTAAGATTCGAAACCAATTTTTGGGTTGTTACATGATTTGGCACACCCATGACAATCAAACCCATCACAACCGGTTACTCTTATGCATGTAATTTATACACAGAAAGGATCAAATTGACTTTTGAATAAAAGATTCTACCATAAGTCCACATCCAGACAAGGACAAGAAAATAAGGCCAAACCAATCATTCTGAGGCTATAAGCTCCTAGCTGTATATAAGTTTTAGAACATACACATAGCAAGTTCCATATAAACGACAAGACTCAAATATCAACATAGCTTGACTATTTTAGATTAGGATACTTACTTGACTCGGCTGATCATGCGCGTCACACTCTTATCCCTTGGGCTTCCTTTATAATTTTCTTTTGGTTACTTTAGAAAATATTTTATTGCCTCCTTAGTTTGAGTCCGGACACACCCGAGGATGTACCCAAATCCCTCAAACCAAGGCTCTGATACCAACTTGTAACGTCCCAATTTTACTAGGAAGTTTTTTCCATTTTTAATTAGTCAAACCAATATCATAACCATAAAATCCCAAATCATTTGTTTCCAAATCGAAAGTTAATACATCAATAATTTTATTTAAGAAAAACATCAGAGAGTCCCATAACTTGTCAAAGGAGAGATAGAGTGCGCGTCATGTCATCACGCCTTGCCCTTACCCTTAAGCTCAGAGATACCTGAAACAAATCAACAACCTGTAAGCGAAAATGCTTAGTGAGTTTCCCAGAGCATACCACACATATTCACAATACATATCCTGACAGTTAAAAATAAGCATCAACATACCCCGGTTACTATATAATATGATTAAGCAAGTATGCCATGGGCTACCCCACATGGTCTTACATCCAAATCCATGGGCTACCCAACATGGTATTTTCCTAGGAAAGTCATGGGCTACCCCTCATGGTCTTATATCCAATACCATGAGTTTTACCCCGAGTCCTCCATATCAACAAAATACCACAAAGCACAACAATTTGTAACTGAATAACAACCATAACAAGTTTTGATAATGGGCCGGCCTTGGTGTCGTAGACCTTTGGTATGGTGAGAAGACTCACTTTGGGAAATCTCAAAGAGTCTCAAACTCTAGATACCGATCTAATGCCCGCCTGATCACATAATTAAAATATTCTAAGTTAATAATTGCCCACAAAGGCTAAATCAATCTTTTACTATAACCTCTAGAAGGGTAAAATACCATTCTACCCCTCCATTGGTCCAATGATTCACTTGATGGCTAAACCCTAAAAGTCAACGAAAGTCAATGGTCTAAATCTGACTAGACTCGTCGAGTACACTCGATGACTTGGAGAGTCCACTCATGCCCTTCACCTCCTTCTAAAGTCTTGCTTGACTCGCTGAGTCAACCCTTCAACTCGTCGGGTCACCACCGGACCCTAACTGCTGGCAACTCGACTTGACTCGTTGAGTTTGAGCATGGACTCGGTGAGTTTCTTCTATGAGCATACTCATTTGACGTTATGAGGTTAGATCTTCTTTGCTAACTTGTAGATCTAACCTTCTAGCATTCAAAAGTCACGTAAAGGTTCAAACTTTACGTCCATGCATTGCATATATGGCCATAAATGAAGAAATGGACACCTAAATGGAAACCTAGGCTCAAAAACTTCGTAGGATTGCATAAAGATGAAGGATAAGGACTCCCTGGACCTCTGAAGGTCCAAATCTAATACCATTGACACCGAAAAGGACCTCATATACACTAGATCTCACTTAATAATACAAGGAAGAAACCCTAGTTCATGAAATCTATTAAAAAACAGAAATAGGTATGAATCCATACCTCCTGGATCTACTCTGGATGAAATGAGGGAAGATTTGGGTCCTCCAAGATAGCCTAGCTCGAAATCTCTCCTTCCTCCTTGAAGAGATGCACCACAATGAAGGAAATGAGCCTTCTCTGTAAGTCCCTAATCTGCTTGTGTATCAATCAGATCCAATTGATGGTGCGGAATCCCAATCAATTGATGATGTCAGATCAAATAGAAGAGAAGGAGAAGAAGATGATGATGATGAATCTTGAATAGATTGATATGAATGAAGTTCCTTTACACAAAATTCACACACTTACACACATATGCTCCCTTTTCTCTCTCTTGGCCGTACACTCTCTTCTGTTCATCAAAACCCCCTCAATCAACTAACACCTATATATATATATATATATATATATATATATATATATATATATATATATATATATATATATATATATATATATATATATATATGTATACTTCGGGAATATGGGCCGTAAATGGGTTTATGGTCATAAACTTGACCGTAAACTCATAAAACATTACATAAAAATACAATTACCTAGAAAAGCAAAGTATAAACCATATTTTTGACCCAACAATCTCCCCCTTGGTTTATAGCTTTCTTTTCTTAATTGACCTAACAAGCACCCCCTAAAAAGTAGTTGGCTTTTCTTGTTCACCTTCATTGTAAGCTTGGCTTCAGCATTTATCTTCAAATTCTTCATAACTTCAAGATGAACTTGATGAATCTTCAATAAATGACTTCATCTTGAGCACTTGAGCTTTTCTTCAAGATTTGACTCTGAACGCACCTTGGGTGAAGAGGTTTGATGTACTGATTCTTGAAAGATAGCGCTTTCAACTTGAGAATCTTCAGAGAGAACAACGAAGAGAAATAATCTACTAGATCACTTCAGCAGGTTTAAGATAGCAACAGACTGATTGAGGAGGATTCCATGCAATCCATCAAATAATCTCAAACAATGTTTTGAGTGTTGTACAGTTTAGAGATGCCTCCTATCATGTGCCTGGAACAGCCACTACCAATAAACCGAAGTCTGATGATATGCCTCCATAGCTGCTCCAACACAGAGCAGGATCAGTTGGTCTTTGGAACCCAATCCATTTTGAAACTGGGTTGACCTTTTTCATCCTTGCATGGTACTCTCTCCCATGAAATATCTTGTTTATCACAGACAGAAGATGTAGAAATATTAGAGTCATTAGTTGTTTTGGGAGATTGAGCCTTCGGAACCCATTTGTTGTTGGGTTTAACCCATTTCTTTTTCGATCTGATGGGTGGCTCACTATTTGCTTTTGAACTTGAAGTCGGCTTCCGAGATGATTTTGACCAAATCGATCTTGACTTCACATGAGCATCTCTTGGATTGGACTTCTTGGCTGGCATTCCCTTTTTGCCTTTAGGAGTTGATTTCTTGGCTTTGTCGGCATTCCAGTCGCCATTGTCTGAACGTGAGGTTGAGGGGTTTCTTTTGGAGTATCTCCTTCTTGGCACGTTTTGCCATCCTTGTGCATAGTAGAGAACGTATGCACGATTTGGACACTTTATGAAACTGTGTCCAGGTATTCCACAGTGAAAACAAGTCTTTTTCTTCATTGTGAAGTTGTTTCTTCCTGCCCCTGGTGGCGTATCCTTGGCTTGTCTCTTATTGTTCCCACAAGCACACTTGCAGCAGGCACTCTGTTTCACTGGAATTGGTGGTCTGTATTTCTCAATAGCAGGTTTGTTAGGAGTAACAGAATTCGAAGCAACAGCTTCTGAGTTCAGGGAGTCATTGGTTTGTTCAGTAGTGTTCTCCTTGTTCTCATCTTCTGATACTTTACATGAACATGAAGTAGAAACATTAGTATTTTCATCCTGAATACCTCCTGACACAAATCCAGCTGGTTTGCCATATTGAAGATGTGCCTCCCTGTCAATTTCTTCCTGTGTCATAGGGATGGATGTGTAGTTATGATTGAAAGGTGGAGGAACACTGTCACACCCTGCTAAAGCAGAAACACGAGGTGTGGCAGTATAAAGGGTTTCATAGCAAAAGATAAAAGACAACACCAACCATAGTATTAATAATCATTATAATTTTACGATGGGTTTGAACAACATTTAAAAGAAATTACAATGTAAACTGAAATACAACACATGTGAATGCTCCTAAAAGTGAAGTGTCCCTAAGTGCCACTTACTCGATGATTCCTAAAAAAGCATGTAAAACGAGCGTCAATTATAAAAATAGTTGGTGAGTACTCACAAATAAACAAAATAATATTGGTTCCATGAATTGAAATCAAAGTTTTGATAAAAGTTTCCAATAATACAAGTATATTGTTAAAATGAGTAAATAAGTTTGAAAAAAAGACAAAGTTCTTTGTCATCATGAGAGATAAAGTATGTTGCCCAAATAAGATGCAACATTCATATTCTCATGGAGGATAAAGTTCGTTACTCAAACGAGTAAACAAGTTTCATTGCTAAAATGAGCAATCAATTTCGTTGCTACAAGGAGCAAACAATTTCATTGCTAAAACTTGTATCTAATTTTTCAGTAGTAAAAGTTCGTAGTTGTAATGAGAAATAAAGTTCGTTGCTATAATGACAAACACAGTTGATTGCTATAATTGATAAACGAGCTTATTGCCATAATAAATAACAAGTTTATTGCTATAATGAGTAACAAGTTTGTATGTGTATGAGCAAACAATGAGTTCTCAACCAAATCTATGACTGAAGCCCTATCAAGATCTATGCTTATCGTTCCATAGATGAGTATAGTATCATGCACTCCAGCAATAGAGCGAGTGGGGAGTTGTCAATTCCTAATAGCGCTATCCATAATGACCATTGGCTCAAAGAGTTAATGGTTAGAGATAATGGAAGGGCCTTAATACGATAAGTTCTCATGTTCCGTGTTGTATAGACATACATAGAGATATAGCAATAAAATAGCAATCATGTTTGATACAAATCAATTTAAATACAACATTCAATTAATAGTTTTTCGGGACATGCTTTTCCACCCCAAAACATAAAAACTGAAAATAGGGGAGTGCGTGAATACTTACAATATGCATTGAGATGATACAAATGGTGTCGTGAACTACGCTCCACTCGTACCACTATCGTTTTCCTACAACGATGTTACACACTAATGAGTCTCTAATTGAAATCCAATACTACTATACTTACTACTACAATATAATTATGCCAATAATGTATCAAAATTTAATATTGATAAGTTACAAACAATTTTCTGTGAAAATTAAATTTCAATGAATCAATTGTTATATAACAATTTGAGTGGAAAAATTTGCATTATTGAAATCTTAATATTTAACATTTTAGAGGTGTTCCAATGATTAAATATTCAAAAACTAAATCAATTTAGTTCTAAAATTTCCCAAAGTTTGCATTTCAGTTTTAATTGAAGTCAAAGACCTTAAGATAAATTTTGTTGAATTTTTTATTTGTCTAACTATTTTTCACCATTTAATTCCATGAATAATCATAAAATCATGGAAAAATAGTAAATTATCATGAAAAACTCTTATAATTTTTGTGTAACTATTTTACAGTGTACATAATCTAGGAAAAATATTAATATGTGTTTTCAAAAAGTTTAATACAATTTTTCTAATTTTTGTGTATTTATTTTATAAAAATAGAAATAAATAGGTAACAGTTTCAAAAATTCACCAAACGTTTTTTACAAGTGTTATTACATATACTTAATCTGTGAAAAATATAAAAATGGGTTTCTAAACTGTTTAACCCAATTTTATGATTTTTGTGCATTTATTCTAAGAAAAATGGAGATAAATAGAAAACAGTTTCCAAAATTGTCCAAAATTCTTGTAACACTTTTATTATACATGTAGAAGCTGCGAATAATATAAAAGATATTTTTGAATTAGTTTTTCTATTTTTCCTTGTTTAATCCTCTTAAATAATCATTAATTGAATAATAATTATTAAACAGTTAAAGTAAATTTGCAAAAACTTTGTACACTTCATTCACAGAATAAATAATCTGGGAAAAATACCAAATGTGGTTTTTATATACTGAAATCCAATTTTGTGTATTTAAGTTTATTTAATCTTAGAAAATAGGAGAAAAATAGTATACAGAAGAGAAAAATCATCAACATTTTTATGCAGGCTCCTAATGTACCATAAGTTGTTCTGGTAAATGTTCATAATTTTTGGATGAGTAAAAATATTTTTCCTGTTTTAGTCCATTATAAATACAAAAATCGGAGAAAAATAGGAATACATTCTGAAAAATTCTGCAAATATTTTTCTAAGTCTTCCACAGAGAGTATAAGCTGAAAAAATTATTATATACCTTTTCAAATTATCTAAAGCGGTTTTATGATTTATTAGGGCTAAACAAAAAGAAATTTCAAAAACATGTTAAACAGTAACAAAAATCGATGAAATTTAATGTGAAGTCATTAATTAGCATAGGAGTCATTCACGAATTACCTAGGATTTATAGACATCAAGAAGTATTTTATATGATTTATTGCCTTATTTTGTTGCAATAATTATAATAATTCTAGAAGAACAAATTATTTTCTGGAAATTTACAGAGCATCTTATTTTGTTGATGGAAATCTGAGAAAAATCAGATTTGGTCAGAAAATGAGTTTTAGATATTTATTTGGAAATAAATCCTTCATGAACATATTTGAAAGCTTTTAACAACATACTTTGATGATCTAGCATAGAAGCTTGAAGATCGTCACAAGCATGTTGGTTTGAAGATCATCCATGAGTTTGAAATGTTCAAAAATCATTTTTGATAGAAAACATAGGTTGCATGTGGTGTTTTTCCACCAAAACATGTAGAAAAGTGCATTTCGTTGATTTTGACTTAGGTTTAGGTCCTTGGATTTCACCATTTACAACATGCATGTTGTTTTTGGATGAAATCCTACCACCATCATCATCAAAACCGTGAGTTTTAGTAAGTGTTCATGATTTTACCATAGATTGGAGTAGAAGAAGGAGAAAGTGTAAGAAAACCTCTAAAACTAGAAGGAAAAATGAAGGAGAATGAAGGAATTTTGGGTTTACCTGTAAGAAAATTCCTAGATGATGAACATTTCAAGTTTAAGGAGTGTTTTTGGGTCCTATTCTCTGGAAATTTAGTGGCTGATAAAGAGAATAAAAGAAAATAGAGAGAAAATGAAGTGAGGGTGTGTGAGAGAGAAAGTGAAATATGGAGAAATTGAGAGGAATTAATTATGTGTTGGGAAGAGGAGAGATAGAGAGAGAGGAGAGATCTGACTTTTTAATGGAGAGAGGGTCTCCCTCTTTTAAATTTTTTAAAATACAACTTTATTTTATAAAAAATATCAAGTTTTTATAAAATATGCACCTTATTCTAAATTTTGCTTCACAAAACCTTGATTTTTGGCTTAGAAAATAAGGTTAAATACTAACGACTTAAATTTTATTTCTCCTTGGTTATATTTTACTAAATTGAGTTATTTTAAATTGATATTATATAGTCCATACCAAATTTATGGATTTTTAGGTGTTAAAGTTTATAAATTTATGTTTTTAGGGTTTTTAGGGTCTTGAGATTTAATAAATATTTGGATATCAAAATCAATAGAATCTTTGACACTTTGAATTATCTTGCGGTATTATAACTCTTTTATGGTTATAAATAACGTTTGTAATTTATTTTTATCTGTTTATTAGCATTTTATGTAGTGGTTCCGAGATTCAAGTGAAATTGAGGAATCAAGTATACTAGTCCTAGTCTTCAACTTTGACTTAAGTTTCTATGTGACTTTGACCTAATTTCTACTACTATGTCAAGTGCATGATGTGTTTATATGATTCATGAAATGTTGTTCGAGTCAAAGAGTGACCCAAATATGGATAGTCACTACATTTCAGTAGATGTAGAATTCACATGTCAATGTGAAATCTATGTACACTATCCATTGATTCTATCTGTCTCCAAATTTCTACTAGGTTATAGCTTAGCTTCTAGTTACTAAGTCTAGTATGTGTAGTGCCTATTTGTGCAACTAAGTCTAGTCAAATCTAGAACCGACTCGAATTTTGACGGTTGTCACAGTCTCCCCCGGTTGAAAGAATTTCATCCCGAAATTCAATCGTGACGTATTCTATTAGAACTCAGTCGAATACAATTATATAGCTGGAGAGGTGGTGACTTGAAGTGTTCTTTGATTATTTTGGGTTTATTTCCTCAAATGAGAACCCAATTCATTAGCTATACTCAAATTAATGTTTCCTTAATTCGAGTTCTTTCGTCTAGATTATGGAAAATTTGATTCATGGAATCATGATGCAACCACGACGACCTGGTCGAAAAAAAATATCATCTAGTAATATATTATCTGAATTAAGAGAGCGGTATAAGTTTTGTTGAAGCACTAATTGCACTGAGCGTTAAATCCGCATTGATCCTTAAGTCGCGTTTTAAATTAGCACTAAGTGTAAATTCGCCGACTAGTAAAGAAGAGATTAGGAACAATTTGTTCACTTCCGGGTTAGCTATTACATCTGGAAAAGATATATTGCGAAATAAGATGGGGTAGCATGAATGAAAGGGAAACAATCGAGGGTAAGTTCCTAAAGATATGCACTAAGGGTAAGCAACGAAAATTTGGTACCACTTGAATGTAAAGGCTATTTAAGTGTCGTCTATAAAATAAGTTACGAAACGATCGGGGATTTCTGAAGCAATATTTACTACCACGGTTACTCTTACTATAATAAAACAATATTTGAAGAATATATATATTTAGAGAGTCATTGGTGCAAATGGAGGCGAAGAAAATTTATGATAAATTAAATCACATTGTGTATATAGCATTTTAAGTGTTTAGAAGTGATTAAAAATCTCACTATTATCAAAATGTATGTTTAGAAATGATAATTAATCTCACTATTATCAAAAGGTGTAATAATTCCAAGATAATGAAGATATATGTGTAGCGATCAAGCGAAGTAGTAAAAAATAATAATTTAAAGTTAAATGCTTAAGTCGTCATTAAAGGAATTTGTATAGAAATATTTGTATTAAATTTTGAGAAATTGTCCAATTGTCTAAGTCAGGACAAATTCAAGTTTACGAGGAGTCGGAATACTTATGAAAACAAGTTTGAGAGTTTAAGAACTCACTGAAAATTTCAAAGTAAAATACTATTTTAAAAAATGTGTGAAAATGTCAATCTTTAAAAATAGTACACTCTTAGTTTTGTGTTTCCAAAAAAACAATCATTTAGATAGTAGATAATCGTAAAATTCAAAACTTTTGATGTATTTTAAAGAAAGAAAAACATAAGGAAACATATCCTTCACATATAATTTTTGAATATAGAAAAAAATGATAAGCATAAGAGTATTCATCTTGTGTATTAATTATAAGGAAAACTACAATAAAAATTTCATTTTATATCAAGTTTTTGAATTTAGAACGAAAGAGAAAATGTAAATAAGGATCACTTGTTTATACTGGATTTCAAAATAAAAACAAGATGTGCATGATGAAAGGTGTAATTGAATATATTATAGTTGACTACAATTAAAGTAGGCCTCATGACTATATACGTATTAATCGCTCAAAACGAAAGGGTAGACTTCTAGTCTTTATGTATACGAACATGATACCAGGAGAAGCAAAATAGACAGAATCAAAGTTAGACGATTTATTATGTTAATATTATGGCGTGCAAGATCTAAAATCGGAACGAGAGCGAGAAATAAAGTTCGGGGGAAAGAAAAAGGAAGGTAGCGGCAACAATGATTGTTATTGTTAAAATTATAAGAATAATACATATATGTAGATTTAAAACCAGGTGAGATCTATTTCAAACTTCAATATTCGATTTATATTGATGATTAAATAGACATGTGGGAGTTTTTAAAGTGTTTTCTAAAAATTTATTAGTTATCTATTAAGTTAAACTTCATTTGTGAAAAAATAGAAACACTAAAATTGGTAATTGAAAATCTGATAGTGTTGACTGATGAGTTATTAAAACTCTTTGATCGATTAGATCTTTGTAACAAGTAAATAATAAACGTAAAAACAGTGAAGCAAAACACAAGTATGGATCTGAATGAGTCGAATGATTAGATTACTCAATCCTCAGCAGAGCTTGATTAAAAACTTCCACTGTAGAGGATACTAGGGTTACAAAAACAGAACAATAAACACTTCTTTAAACGTTATGATCGCTACCTTCTAAGATGCATGCAAGTATCTATACATACTAATAAACCGTACAAAACTCACGGATGGACAGGCCCATTCCGGAGAAAAAACTTGGACTAAGCTAACGAGCCCAATGACACTACACACAACTAGTCCTAACAATCTCCCCCTTTGCGTCAATTTGGAGCGAGACTATTATTTCTTCTTGCTTGGACCAGCAGCGGGAACCTTCTTCGTTGTATCAAACAGACGCGGGATAAGGGCGAGAATAGTCTGCCTGAAACGAATGTACCATTGTTTCATATCGTCAAAGTACTTCCTATCATCCGCTGTGTTTTGCTTGCACCGATGGATGATCCCTAAGACATGCTCCAAACATGCAGTGGTGTAGAGATGTTTATCAGCCAAAGCGAAAAGACATTTCTGACCTTGGTTTCGGGTAAACATGACAGAGTTTCTCTTCGGGTCAATCTTCCCCATCTGCATCACGTTGAGATCACTGGCTGAGCCAACAGGAGATATGGTAGGCTTTTTCTTGAAGACGCTCGCTATCTCCTGATCCATCTGGGCAACTTCCATGACATAGCATACGAGCATCCTCTTAAAGTGGTCGATGATCGGACCATATTCTTCTTTGTTTGTAAGAAGGATGTCGCTGCCTCACAGGCTTTGGTTGAGGCATCAATGGCTGCAGCAACGGAGTCCAGAGAGACTTGTTGAGCATTGGAAAAAGCATCAACAATTTTCTAGATGGCATCCTCAGAGATAGAAGACTAAGATGTAGAGGAGGAGGCGTTGAGCGAATCAATTTTATTGTGAAGCTCCTTGAGATGCCTCTTTGTAACAGGAGCATCGTCATCGTCATCACTCTGAACTTGATACGGACTATAATAGACCGAATCAAAGGTCATGTCCTCTCCGCCGAGGAATGGTTCTTCACTTTCTGCAACAGCAGATGAGGGGGCAGGAGAGGATGGAGGCTCGATAGTTGTAGCAGGTTTAGGTTGGGTTGTATGTTCGGTAGATGGTGGAGGTTTTGATGCTTCAGTAGGAACCCCCGTATCAGATACATTGGTCCTTACATCTGCTGTGGTTGTGGTTGTTTCGGTAAAGATGGGAGGGGGCACTGGGATGGAGGTAGGTGGTGTTTCAGTGGTGGAAGTTATGGGGGTAATAGAAATAGGAATAGTGATAGGTGGAGATGAGATTGGAGAAGTGGGAAATTGAGCTTTAGGGGTAGGTGATCGTGGTGGAGTGTTACCACGAGGAGAGCCTTCAGAAGCAGAACTTTCTTCCTCAGATTCGCTTGAGGATGAAGCGATGATTAGCTTTCGCCTCGGTTGGGTTTTTCTCCTCTTCAACGGTGGGAATTGGACATTCTTGGTGGTTTTTCTTTTCTTGGGAGATGGGCCTTTCACTCCCTTTGCTACCATTTTTTCTTTGCCCTTGTTAGCCTTCTTTCCCCTTGGGCCAGGCTTGTCAGCCTCATGGATGGACTTGAGCATCTCAGGAGTATGTTTTAATAATCCGGAAGGTCGAAACTCCTTGTATGTTTTAATAATCCGGCTGTCGGCGGGAACATCGCCATACATCGTTTCCGGAATTGAACCATTGAAGGGAAATTTAGAGGTATCGGAAACAATGATCTTCGTGGTGTGGAAAGTACCAATCGAAGACATTGGGCAACCAGCAACAATGGGGATTTGGTACTTGTCCATCACCCATTTGGTAATGAGAGTCCAAAATCGAGCATCAGAAATCTCAGAATGCCGAGATGTAGAAGACAGGCTTTGAATGAGTTGTTGCCATAGGACCGACCCGTAGTCCAAATTGATACCATTGTAGATCCCGTACATAAGCGAGATGAACAGACGACTTGCCCCGTCTGATCCAACACTTCTTTCAGACAGCCCCTTAAAAAGCACTGTAAACAACCCATTCCACTGAGGAGGGAGGCACGATTTCTTGAACTTGGCGACCGATGTGAGCACCTCAGTGTACCCCATGTTGTAGAACATACTGAAAAGATGACCCATTGGAATGGTTTCTGGGTTCACCCTCGATGAATCAGGTGCAAACCCTAAGATTGAGCAAAATCGCTGCTTTGAAATTGACGCCTTGTGATTGAAGACGTCGAAGAAAATACGATCGACGACCTTGTCGTAGTGAGCAGTAGCGAAAATCTACGATAGGAATTCCATGGGAACTGTTTCAGCTTTAGTGAGAGCAGGAGCGATCGACGAATACTTCAGGCATTCGATTATCGGGAACATGAAGGAGTCATAAGCATGGGGAGTAAGATCAATGATCAAACTCTGTTGGGGACGAATCGGTGGGATGTGGGAAGTAGCATGGACAAATGAAGAATCCGCCATTGTTGTGAACAGGTTGGGAGAGACGATGAACAGTAGATTACTTACAGGTTCTTGCTCTCTGAAATTCGGATGTAGTAAAGAGGTAAATAGTGTTGGAAGTTACCTTTTATACTGACGGTAGAGGAGAGAGAAGAATCGTTCCCAAATCTTCAAGAAGAATACGAAGGGATTTCCGGAGGTAATTGGTGTGTGACAGCTGGTATGACCGATGATTATGCATGAGAGAGAGTGTCAGGCCCGATTCACATGCCGTCCCATCAGGCGCCGTTTGTAAATGAAATGGTTCCAATTCGCACGCTTGGTTTTCTGGCGCCGTTTGAAATCAAATCGATTGGACTCCCGCTTGAGTCAGCACCTAAGCGCCTTATCCTTTAAAGTAAATGTGCCCACGTGGATCAATATTAACCACAACCTTTTAATTATTTCGCGTCCCATTAAAATTATGTCTTGTATCTGATGAAACCAGAATGTTGGAAAATCAAAAAGATTTTCGTGCTTAGTGTGTAAAGGAAAAGAAATAAAGCAACACATATGAGGGATTTTTGTGATGTCATTAAAGACATGAAACGATGGATCCCAGGCACAAATCTCTTCCTTCAAAGTCAAGAGAGACTTTAAATTGCTTGTGTGGTTTCCCGTTGAATAACGATCATACACTTATTGAGAAGTGTTGAAAGGCTTCTTTTAATTAGGTCTAATTGGGTGGCTTGCTCTTCAATTCAGAATTCCTGATCTTGATGTAAGACAGAAATTGAACGAAGTACTTGTAAGACCAGTGTAGTCTGTTGAACAAGTAGGTTTGAAATGATTTAAGTGGCAAGATAATATAGTATATGTAAAATCTCAAGAAAAAGTAAAACTGGATTCCAAGGGAAGAAATGTTATGGCATTTAACAATTTCATAGGAATCACACAAAAAGAAAATTATAGATTTCAGTCCGTTAATTCATTAGTGAAAGCTAGAGCAAATTTATTGTTCATCGTCAATGCATATTAGGTATTGAATTGTGGGTTTCACTTAGCACGTAGTGGCACGAAGCTAAGATCATGAACACAGAATTTGTGTAACCATAAACCTCAGTGGTAATTTCTGAGAGTCTCAAGGGTTACGTTTGTGAAGCGTATGAGATGCAGAAAAGTAGTAGAGATGGTGTAAAGAAACCAAAGTACCTCTGCTGTTAAATAAGGTACCAAGCACAAAACTCTTATCTCATATGTGAAGAGAGTTAGGTAGCTCATGATTAGAATAAATAAGAGAGCCTAATTGGGAAGACAAGGTTTGTATATACCAAGTCAGTAAGGCTTTTATTCAGAATCAGGTGAGGCTTAGGACACATACAGCAGCATGCTTCTAGGGACACTTAACTAGTGAAATTATTTCCCCATACACAAACAAAAAAAATAAGATTCAAAATAAAATAAAAAAATATTTTTGGAGATTTTGAATTCACGAAAAGAAAATAAGAAAAAAAATATTTTTGGAATTTTGGATTTAAAGGAAAAATAAAAAATAAATAAAATAAGATTAAAAAAAATTGGAACCGAACCCGAGCGTTCGGTCTATTTCGGAAGAAAAAAAAATTTTGGAACCGAACCCGAGCGTTCGGTCTATTTCGGGAGAAAAAAAATTTCGACCCGAACCCGAGCGCTCGGTTCATTTCGGTGGTTAAAAAAATAAGTTTGAAAAAGAAATGAACTTTGGAAATAAGAGAGATGAGATATAAGAAGTGGATACAAAAGGTTTACAACCAAAGAAACTACCTTTGAGCAATAAGCGAACGTCAGATGACACGACCGACCCCGAGCGTTCGGTCTATTTCGGTATACCAGACAGGACCCGAACCCGAGCGTTCGGTTCATTTCGGCACACATGAGACCCGAACCCAAATGTTCGGTCTATTTCGCTTCCAACTTTTAATTTTGAGAAGTAGTCTTTGGTTCTGACTTTGATTCCATCATTCCTAGCCCTTGTAGAATTTTGTTGAAAGATGCTTCAGGAAGAGCTTTGGTGAAGATGTTAGCTAGTTAATCAGTGGTTCGAACAAAGTGAATTTCGACGTTTCCATCTTCCACATGATCCTTAATAAAGTGATACCTCAGTGCTATATGCTTGGTCTTCGAATGTTGCACTGAGTTATGACAGATCCTGATTGCACTTTCTGAGTCGCAATATAGTGGGATCTTCTTCATATTGAGTCCATAGTCACGGAGCTGGCTTTGGATCCAAATCACTTGAGATGTACAGGAGGCAGCTACGATGTAATCTGCTTCGGCTGTAGACAGAGATACACATGTATATTTCTTTGATTGCCAGCTAACCAACTTCCCGTCTAGAAATTGGCAGCCTCCAGTGGTGCTTTTCCTGTCTAGACCACAACCTCCAAGGTCTGCATCTGAGTAGGCTTGAACGAAAAATCCGGAGTTTGATGGATACCATAAACCGAGAGAGGTGATTCGTTTCAGATATCGGAGTATGTTCTTTACTGCAAGCAAATGTGGTTCACGAGGATTTGCCTGAAATCTAGCACAATAACATACAAAGAACATTATATTAGGCCTGCTGGCAGTGAGGTACATTAAAGAACCAATCATTTGGTGATATAGCGTAATGTCGACTGCCGGTCTATCCAAGGATGGTGTGAGTTTGGTGCCAAACGCCATTGGAACTTTAACCTTTGAATCTCCCATCATGTCGAATTTAGCAAGGAGAGTTTTGGTGTATGCTTCCTGGTTGATAAAGATGCCTTCGGGTCCCTGTCTAATATTTAAACCAAGGAAAAAGTTAATCGGACCCATTGAGCTCATTTCAAATTTAGCCTCCATCAGCTTTCTGAATTCAACTGTTAAGCTAGGATTCGTTGAGCCAAAGATGATATCATCAACATAGATTTGAACAATCATAAGGTGGTTACCTTCCTTTTTACGAAAGAAGGTTGGGTCAACCGAACCTTGTTTAAATTTTGACATCTTTAAAAACTTGGTCAGTGTTTCATACCATGCCTTAGGTGCTTGTTTCAGACCATAAACCACCTTGTCCAAAATATAGCAGTGATTTGGGTACTTTTCATTAACAAAGCCTAGAGGTTGCTCCACGTATACCGTTTCTTCAAGTTCTCCATTCAGAAATGCGCACTTTACGTCAATTTGGTAGACCTCAAAGTTCTTGTGTGCAGCATAGGCCAGAAATATTCGAACAGATTCCAGCCTAGCTACATGAGCAAAAGTTTCCTCATAATCAATTCCTTCCTCCTGGTAGTATACTTTCACCACGAGACGAGCCTTGTTTCGTATTACGTTGCCTTCCTTATCCATTTTATTTCTGAATACCCATTTAAGACCAACAAAAGGGGCGTCTGTTGGAGTTGGTATGAGGCGCCAAACCTTATTTCTTTCAAATTCATTAAGTTCATCTTGCATAGCTTGAACCCAGTCAAAGTGATCAAGAGCAGTATTTACTGTCTTCGGTTCAACTTTTGATACGAAAGAGTTGTACATGCAGAACTCTACTTTGGAAAATAAATATGTTTGCTTTGCCTTCAGTTGAGATCAGGTTAGAAGCTTTTCAGAGACATTACCCACCACCTGGGATACAGGATGATCTCTGGTCCACTTAACAAGAGGAGGGTAATTTGGATCATAGGATGGATCCAATTCAGCATTCACCATTTCTTCTAATTCAGATTGGCTATTGTCATCGTAAAACAAATTAGAATTCTCCCCGTCGATTGATGAGCTTTCCGGTGTGACTGGAATTTCTGGTGCTACAGGACTTTCGGGTGGTGTTGAGCTTTCGGGCGGGGTAGAGCTAACTGGCACTGTTGAGCTTTCAGGTGCTATAGTACCTTCGGGTGTAGTAGAGCTTTTGGGTGCTACAGAAGTAGAGCTCTCCCCCTCAACTTGTGAGCTTGGCTGTTTTGAAGAAGATGGATTCTCCCCCTCAATTGAAGTGCCTTGCTGAGGAGGTTTATTTGAAAGTTGCTCTCCGTCACCCATTCGTTTGGCGGCATCTTCAACGATTTGCTTCAGATGGTTGATTTTGTTGTCTGCTGCCTTTGGTTCCGAGAGAGTAGCTTTCTCAAGTTCATCGAATAACTCCACAAACTGCTCAAACAAATTAGCAATCGAGGCCGTGACTTGTCCTGTTTGAGTGAAAATTTCTCCAGTTGCTTGTTCAGTAGCCTTTAGCTTTTTGACGTAGTTGTCATCGAAAATCACATAATATGTTTCTTCGATCTTCCTTGAATGCTTATTTAAGACCCGATATGCTTTTGAAGTAAGGGAGTATCCCAGAAAGATCCCTTCATCAGCTTTAACATCGAACTTGTTGCGATGTTCTTTAGAGTTGAAGATGAAGCATCGTGAGCCGAATACATGGAAGAATTTAACATTCGGCTTCCTGTTGTTGATGATCCGATAAGGAGTAAGAGAGAAACGCTTGTTGAGATATGACCTGTTCTGAGTAAAGCATGCTGCAGAAATAGCATCAGCCCAGAAATATAAACTTAGCATCGTTCGGGCCGCCTCACACAAGGATCGGTTTCGTCTTTCGACAATTCCGTTTTGTTGAGGTGTGTAGGGGGCTGAGAAGTTGTGACTGGTTCCCTTTTCTGCCAAAAAGTCTTCAATTCTTTGTTCTTGAACTCCAGTCCATTATCGCTCCTGATGTTGCGAATGACTTTTCTCAGTTGCACTTCAACCTGCTTAATGAATATCTTCAGCTTATGAGTAGCCTCAGATTTGTGCTTCAGAAAGAACACCCATGTAAACCGTGAAAAGTCATCAATGACAACAAGAATATACTTGCTACTGCCAATACTTTCGATAGATGATGGACCACACAAGTCAATGTGAAGCAGCTCAAGTGGTTCAACAACTTCAGTGTTTATAATGGATGGGTGACTTTGACGACTCTGCTTCCCCATTTCACACGCGGCACACAAATGTTCTCGATCAAACTTGAGCAATGGGAGACCTTTGACATGACCTCCTGTGACGAGCTTGTTGATATCTTTGAAATTGAGATGTGAGAGCCTTCGGTGCCACAACCAGCTTTCGTAAGAATGAGCTTTGGATAGAAGACATATAGCTGGATTTCCTTTGATCGGTTTGAGATTGAGTGGAAACATTTCGCCTTTTTGTTCCGATTTGAGAATCACTCTTCTTGTTTTCTTCTCGATGATTTCAGAGCCTTCATCATCAAATGACACCTTGAGACCGGTACCTCCCACCAGTTGGGATACACTGATGAGGTTATGTTGTAGCCCTTCAACGTACGCCACCTTTCTTATAGTGAAGTCTCCATTGGTTATCATCCCATAACCCTTTATCGTTCCATAAGATTTGTTGCCAAACTTAACATTTCCACCATTTGGAAGAGATCGAAATTCCCTTAGCTCTTCCTTCCTTCCTGTCATGTGACGTGAGTAGCCACTGTCAATATACCATTCTTCGTCGAACTGCTCGTCACTGATAACCTGCAAAAATCAAGCAGATTTAGGAACCCAAAGTTTCTTGGGTCCACGTGAGCTTTTCACAGGAACATGAATAATAAGAGAAACATCAACAAGATATGTTCTTTTTATTAAAGTTGTTTCATCTTTCTTCTTAATAGTGAATACTTTAATTTTGTTAGGATTTGTTACAGTCGGTTTGGATTCAGGTTTTGGCATTCGAGCCTTGGACTGTTTTTGGTCATCCTTGACTGAGGAAACCTTTGATTTTCCTTTCAAGTTTGTTGACAATGTTGGATTTTGAGCTTGAACAGAGTTGGGTTTAGAATGAGACAGAGAGGAATTAGAACGAGAGAATTTGGACTGAGAATTTTTCATGACTTGAGGTTCTATGTGACCCTTTTGTTTTTGGTCATTAGAGGGACCGAATCTGTGCTTTCGGTTGCTGTCGTTTTCTGAACCGAACCTGTGCTTTCGGTTGTTATCGTTCTCTGAATCAAACCTGTGCTTTCGGTTGTTATCGTTTTCTGAACCGAACCTGTGCTTTCGGTTATTATCGTTCTCTGAACCGAACCTGTGCTTTCGGTTGTTAGTATTCTCTGAACCAAACCTTTCCTTTAGGTTGTTCGTGTTCTCTTGCAGACTAAAAGCGCTATTCTCTCTCTTTGAATTATTGTCATGATAAGAAAAGTGGGCGTTTTGAGATCGCCAAAACTGCTTTCGCTCTGACAAATTCTTTTTGTATCTCAGATTCCTTTGCTGCTTTTGATCCTTCACTTGTTTCGGCTGTCTGTGGATGTTAGCCTTTTGCTTCTGCTTCTTGTCAGCCGGTTCACTTTTCACGGATGATGTTTCGCTTGTGGAAGTGACTTTTTTTACAGGAACTTCTTTTGTACCACTAGTGCTTGGCACGTCGAAATTGTCAGGCTTGTTTAGTGGTTCTAGAACATAGCTGCCTTTGGTTTTCCAGGACGTTCGCTCAGATAAACCAACAGTTTCATTGACATTATCTATAGGAGTAGACCAGAAAAACTCATCACAGCCATCTGCATTGTCTTCGTTCACTGCCATAGTGTATAAAGTCACATGAGTAACCGAACATCAATGAAACGAGCAAACTCATGTGACTTTATACACTTGGTTTGGTGTTGTTCTCACCTTTTGGTATACTACAGCCTTTTCTTCAAGAATCAGAGACTTATTTTGGGACAAACGAGCAAACTCCACAGAATTTTCAAAAATAAGATTTTTGTAGTTTTCGGGTTCGCTCTTGACAAACTCAGAATAGTCAACTTCATCCTCTACAAAAATTTCACTCATATCATCGTCCTCATTAAGTTCAGATGCGTTTTCAACATCAATTTTATTTTCAAAACTTAAATTGGCATTCAATGAGTCAAATTTTTGTATCGTTTCGGTCCTTAGTTTCAGCTTATCGTTTTCATCCAAAAGGTTGTTCAGCATGTCCTTATGGTCCTTGGATTTTATAAAAGATTCGATTTTGTCCAGACCATACATGTAAGTGGGATTCACATCATCAGACGAAACAACATTTTCGTAGTTATATGCTTCAGCATCGATTTTATCCTTCTTAAATTCAAGGAAGGGCAAAATCATGCGATGAATTTTCTGCCCTAATTCACAATTTAGATGCAATTGAGTGATGTTAGCATAAAGATGTTTAGCAATCAAACAAAAAACATTTCGCTATTTTAAAAGTTTTAAATTGTCTCTTTGTAAATAAATGTTTTCATCCTTCGACTTAATCAGCTCCGACTCTTTTTGCTCTATCCACATCCTTCGCTCCTCACTTTTGGATGACACCCTGCTTATTTGGTCGGTTAGGTTAGAATTGGTGACCAATGTTTGAGTTAAACAACTATCCAGATTTGAGATTCTTGAATTCAAGCTATTTAATTCTTTTTCATAAGATTTCTGTGGGACTTTAAATGAAATAAAAGAGATTGTACCTTCTTGATCAATTCATCAAGCTCATTGATCTGCACACTGAGAGGTTTTGCTGTGAAGCACAAGTCCTCTCGCTCCTTGGTATCCTCTTTTCTACCGTCAGTATTGTATCCCCTCATGTGAGATACATCAGTCACCATCAAGCATTTCCCACTGCTTTCGTCACCTCTTGCAACATATGTCTTTCCATGTGAAGGCTTTCTTACCTCATCATCCTCCGAGTTAGTGGACCACACCTCCACACCTCCGAACCCGTCATCCGCTGCCGAACCCTGTATAATAAGAGCATTCATAGAAGGGTTAGTAGCAGCTTTCTTCCTCTTGATCTCTTCAAGCCTTTTCATCAAGACAGCTTCTTCATCTTTTTCTTCATCTTTCTCCGCCATTTTCTTCAGAACACAATCTTTAGCATAATGGTTCTTTCGTCCATAGTAATAGCAGCTAACTCCTGAATCTCCTTCAACTTTCACCTCTTTCTTTGGTTCCTCTGTCTTCGGTTCCTCCCTAACCTTTTCAGAACTATAACTTCCCTGCCAATTTCGGTTCTTATTGGTAGGGAACCTTCTCTTGATGAACCTCTTGGGATTAGTAACCATCATTGCATAATCTTCTGAAGTAAGATCATAGTCTTCTAGGTTCAGATCTTCATCTTCCAGTGTATTCTTGCCTTTAGACAGGAGGGCCAAGGACCCCAAACTCAAGACCACATTCTTCTCTTGTATGACAATCTTTTCTTGGGATTTCAGAATTCCCACCAACTTAGCCAATGAATATGACTTGAACTGCTCATGAGCTGTGACTGTGGACACGATAGTTCTCCACTCAGATATTAGGCCATTCAAAAAGGTGACTTTCTATTGAATTAGCTTCCTTTCCATATCATGTTTGATCATCTTGCTAAGATGATGACTGAAGCGATCGAACATCTGGGTAACAGTTTCATCAGAATTCTGCTTAAATTCACCAAACTCGGACAAAAGCAAGGTCTGAATAGAATGCTCTAGATCTTCATCTGTGGAATATAGCTCTCGTAACCTATCCCAAATTTCTTTAGCGGTACTGCAGGAACTCACGAACCTAAATGTATCAGATTGAAGAGCGCATCGGATCAGTCTCAACGCTTTAATATTGCACTGAAACTTTTCCCTTTCGTCTTGAACCACGTCTTTTACGTCTTTCAGCAGATCATTGTACTTTTTCTAAGTTTTAATGATTTTGGATGTTCCTGAGTGAGCAAATGGTCCAGACATAATTGCTTCGCAAATAAGATACCCATTATCTTCAGATCCGATAATATAGTCTTCGAAATGATGTGCCCAAACTTCATAATCCTGGGTGTAAAGAATAGGAATCTTTGTCGTTGATCCAATGTTGTTTGAGATGTTGATAGGATTCGACTGAGACTCGTCCATGCTTGATCGTTTAATCTGTTTGAGAGATCAAACTTGTAATATGTAATATTAGGGAAAAACAGATAAATGCTGAGTTACGTCAATTATGGAATGACGGCTCAATAAATATCAGTTAATGCGGAATAACCCTAATCGTTTCTTTCACAGAAAAGATGTGTATGAATTACACAGCCTCCAGCTCTGATACCAATTGATGAGTTATTAAAACTCTTTGATCGATTAGATCTTTGTAACAGGTAAATAATAAACGTTAAAACAGTGAAACAAAACACAAGTATGGATCTAAATGAGTCGAATGATTAGATTACTCAATCCTCAGTAGAGCTTGATTAAAAACTTCCGCTGTAGAGGATACTAGGGTTACAAAAACAGAACGATAAACACTTCTTTAAACGTTACGATCGCTACCTTCTAAGATTCATGCAAGCATCTATATATACTAATAAAACCTACAAAACTCACGGATGGACAAGCCCATTCCGGAGACAAAACTTGGACTAAGCTAACGAGCCCAATGTCGCAACACACAACTAGTCCTAACATTGACCATTTAGACTAGAGTCCAACAATGGTTAAAACGGATAAGGTAAAGACTTAACACATTTAGATGAATAATTGTGCATTGTCGAAAGTGCGTCACTGGAAGTTTAAAAGTGAACACTAAGTTCTGCAATGTTGTAAGTTTCATAAACACTGATTATAAAACTAATCTGAAATAAAATAAACAAATGATGTGTGTTGGAAATTTAGGAATTAGAGATATTGTAAGACATGTGTGAAGTAGAAAGTTTTGAAAATATCATGCTGTGATTCAAGAAAACACATTTAAGTAAGGTACAATGCCTAAATGAGAAAGTGGTCAAAAGAGTCAAAACAAAAGTGGTTTGAAAGGTCCGATGAAGCTTTTACATGTAATATGAACTTCAATGTCATATGTCTATGTTTTATAGAATAGAGTTTAAACACTTTTATAAAAAAATTGTTTAGAAGTTTTTTTTTCGAAAACGTGCCAAAATGGTAATCAAGGTTTAAAATGGTTTCTATGCCCTTTAAAAGCACATCTATCCGTTGAAATGGATTTGAAATAAAATTGAAATAGCAAGGTAAAAACCAATATTGGTTAAATTGAGTTTTGAAGAAAAGCGTTAAGTTAAAGCAAGTTGTCAAAAGAGTTTTAGCGAGAATATGGTTTAAGTTGTTAGGAAATGTATACTAAGTTGAATGAAGTTGTTATAAAATATTTTATAGATGATAAATAAAACCGATGAAGCATATTAATTTTTCGATGGAATATTAAGAAGTAAGGAATAAGTATGTTAGTGTCGCTGATCGTACCTAAATACTAAGGCGAGTAGAAGGCGAGTATAAGACAAGTACCAATGTCTTTTTCCCAAAGATAAAGGACAAGAAAAATTGTTTGAAAAAAGTTTTATGGTCTAAATACCGTTTATGACCTTTTATAGAGGTCAAAGGGACATCTTATGTTAAGTTTTAAGCTCAAGGTGGAAACAACGTAGAGCTAAATCGTAGCGTAGTAATAAGGTCTCACGTATGGGTTAAACTTTCGTGTCTCCTCGTGAGTCGAATCCGGAATGCCCACCAATGGTATACAAGTGATTACTTAGTGGCGACTCATCTACCTCCTTACGCGATGCTCCAATTATCATTTGTGTCGATATCGAAACACTTTTCCATAGTTGTAACTCCAGTACGAAGACGATGAAGAGGTATTGAGGAATAATTGGTATAGGTTTCGACTTATGATTATTACTAGTGTATATCTAGCTACTAACCTTACATCTAAATTCAATAGCTACTGAGGTATACCCATTCATAGTATTATGTGCATTGCCCCTAGAGTGGCTGGTGATATAACCTAAGTGGTTAAGCTAGCACTTGATAAGGGACTTGAATATTTCTATATAAAGGCATTTTTAAAAAAGTGAACTTAGTTTCTAAGTGTATCCAGATGAATGCCTATAATATGCAATGCCTGTACACACACCGAAAAATTTTGTTTTTCAAAAGTTTAAGTTGAAAATTGTTTTGAACATAATCCTACAATAACCGTTTACAGCCTCACATTAACTTTCCTTAATTAAGCATAGTTGGCCAGGCTGTTGGGTCGTATTTTATGTTTTGAGTTGCGTCTATTGGGCTCGTTAGCTAGTCCAATATGTATCTCCGGTATGGGCCTGTCCATCCATGAGTTTTGTAGAGTTTAGTATATATAGGTGCTTGCATGCATCCTAGAACGAGAGGACGATTAGAGATTTATTGTTCAGCTAGTTTATCGTTCTTATTTTTGTAACCCTAGAATCCTCTACAACGGAAGTTCTTAGTCGAGCTCTGCTGAGGATTGATTAATCTAATCATTCGACACATCTTGATCCATACTTGTGTTATTTACTGTTTTTACATTCATCGCATCACCTATTACGAAGATCTAATCGATCATCAAGTTAGTTAATAACTCATCAATTGGTATGAGAGCAGGAGGCTGTGTAATTCATACACATCTTTTCTGTGAAAAAGGTTGCGATTAGGGTTATTCCGCATTAACTAATATTTATTGAGCCGTCATCCCATAATTGATGTAACTCAGCATTTATTTGTTTTGCCCTAATATTATATATTACAAGTCTGATCTTTCAAACAGGTTATACGATCAAGCATGGACGAGTCACAATCAAATCCCATAAACATCTCAAACAGCATTGGATCAACGACGAACATTCCCATCCTTTACACCCAAGATTACGAAGTCTGGGCACATCACTTCGAAGATTATGTCATTGGATCTGAAGACAATGGATATCTTATCTGGGAAGCAATCGTATCTGGACCATCATTGCATAATCTTCTAAAGTAAGATCATAGTCTTCTAGGTTCAGATCTTCATCTTCCACTGTATTCTTGCCTTTAGACAGGAGGGCCAAGGACCCCAAACTCGAGACCACATTCTTCTCTTGTATGACAATCTTTTCTTGGGATTTCAGAATTCCCACCAACTTAGCCAATGAATATGACTTGAACTGCTCATGAGCTTTGACTGTGAACACGACAGCTCTCCACTAAGATCTTAGGCCATTCAAAAATGTGACTTTCTGTTCAATTAGCTTCCTTTCTATATCATGTTTGATCATCTTGCTAAGAAGATGACTGAAGCGATCGAACATCTGGGTAACAGTTTCATCAGAATTCTGCTTAAATTCACCAAACTCGGACAAAAGCAAGGTCTGAATAGAATGCTCCAGATCTTCATCTGTGGAATATAGCTCTCGTAACCTATCCCAAATTTCTTTAGCGGTACTGCAGGAACTTACCAACCTAAATGTATCGGATTGAAGAGCAAATCGGATCACTCTCAACGCTTTAATATTACACTGAAACTTTTCGTTTTCGTCTTGAGCCACGTCTTTTACGTCTTTCAGCCGATCATTGTACTCTTTCTGAGTTTTAATGATTTTGGATGTTCCTGAGTGAGCAAATGGTCCAGACACAATTGCTTCGAAAATAAGATACCCATTATCTTCAAATCCGATAACATAGTCTTCGAAATGATGCTCCCAAACTTCATAATCCTAGGTGTAAAGAATAGGAATCTTTGTCGTTGATCCAATGTTGTTTGAGATGTTGATAGGATTCAATTGAGACTCGTCCATGCTTGATCGTTTAACCTGTTTGAGAGATCAAACTTGTAATATGTAATATTAGGGCAAAATAGATAAATACTGAGTTACGTCAATTATGGAATGACGGCTCAATAAATATCAGTTAATGCGGAATAACCCTAATCGTTTCTTTCACAGAAAAGATGTGTATGAATTACACAGCCTCCAGCTCTGATACCAATTGATGAGTTATTAAAACTCTTTGATCGATTAGATCTTTGTAACAGGTAAATAATAAACGTAAAAACAGTGAAACAAAACACAAGTATGGATCTAAATGAGTTGAATGATTAGATTACTCAATCCTCAGTAGAGCTTGATTAAAAGCTTCCGCTGTAGAGGATACTAGGGTTACAAAAACAGAACGATAAACACTTCTTTAAACGTTACGATCGCTACCTTCTAAGATTCATGCAAGCATCTATATATACTAATAAAACCTACAAAACTCACGGATGGACAAGCCCATTCCGGAGACAAAACTTGGACTAAGCTAACGAGCCCAATGTCGCAACACACAACTAGTCCTAACATTGACCTTTTATACTAGAGTCCAACAATGGTTAAAACGGATAAGGTAAAGACTTAACATATTTAGATGAATAATTGTGCATTGTCGAAAGTGCATCACTGGAAGTTTAAAAGTGAACACTAAGTTCTGCAATGTTGTAAGTTCCATAAACACTGATTATAAAACTAATCTGAAATAAAATAAACAAATGATGTGTGTTGGAAATTTAGGAATTAGAGATATCGTAAGACATGTGTGAAGCAGAAAGTTGTGAAAATGTCATGTTGGGATTCAAGAAAACACATTTAAGTAAGGTACAATGCCTAAATGAGAAAGTGGTCAAAAGAGTCAAAACAAAAGTGGTTTGAAAGATCCGATGAAGCTTTTACATGTAATATGAACTTCATTGTCATATGTCTATGTTTTATAGCATAGAGTTTAAACACTTTTATAAAAAAAATGTTTATAAGTTTTTTTTTTCGAAAACATGCCAAATGGTAATCAAGGTTTAAAATGGTTTCTATGCCCTTTAAAAGCACATCTATCCGTTGAAATGTATTTGAAATGAAATTGAAATAGCAAGGTAAAAACAAATATTGGTTAAATTGAGTTTTGAAGAAAAGCGTTAAGTTAAAGCAAGTTGTCAAAAGAGTTTTAGCGAGAATATGGTTTAAATTGTTAGGAAATGTATACTAAGTTGAATGAAGTTGTTATAAAATATTTTATCGATGATAAATAAAACCGATGAAGCGTATTAATTTTTCGATGGAAGATTAAGAAGTAAGGAATAAGTATGTTAGTGTCGCTGATCGTACCAAAATACTAAGGCGAGTAGAAGGCGAGTATAAGACAAGTACCAATGTCTTTTTCCCAAAGATAAAGGACAAGAAATTTTTTTTGAAAAACGTTTGATGGTCTCAATACCGTTTACGACCTTTTATAGAGGTCAAAGGGACATCCTATGTTTAGTTTTAAGCTCAAGGTGGAAACAACGTAGAGCTAAATCGTAGCGTGGTAATAAGGTCTCACGTATGGGTTAAACTTTCGTGTCTCCTCGTGAGTCGAATCCGGAATGCCCACCAATGGTATACAAGTGTTTAATTAGTGGCAACTCATCTACCTCCTTACGTGATGCTCCAATTATCATTTGTGTCGATATCGAAACACTTTTTCATAGTTGTAACTTCAGTACGAATACGATGAAGAGGTATTGAGGAATAATTGGTATAGGTTTCGACTTATGATTATTACTAGTGTATATCTAGCTACTAACCTTACATCTAAATTCAATAGCTACGGAGGAATACCCATTCATAGTATTATATGCATTGCTCCTAGAGTGGCTAGTGATATAACCTAAGTGGTTAACCTAGCACTTGATAAGGGACATGAATATTTCTATATAAAGGCATTTTAAAAAAAGTGAACTTAGTTTCTAAGTGTATCCAGATGAATGCCTATAATATGCAATGCCTGTACACACATTAAGTTGAAAATTGTTTTGAACATAATTCTACAATAACCGTTTACAGCCTCACATTAACTTTCCTTAAGTAAGCATAGTTGGCCAGGCTGTTGGGTCATATTTTATGTTTTGAGTTGCATCTATTGGGCTCGTTAGCTAGTCCAATATGTATCTCCGATATGGGCCTGTCCATCCATGAGTTTTGTAGGGTTTAGTATATATAGGTGCTTGCATGCATCTTAGAACGAAAGGACGATTAGAGATTTATTGTTCAGCTAGTTTATCGTTCTTATTTTTGTAACCCTAGAATCCTCTACAGCGGAAGTTCTTAGTCGAGCTCTGCTGTGGATTGATTAATCTAATCATTCGACACATCTTGATCCATACTTGTGTTATTTACTGTTTTTACATTCATCGCATCACCTATTACGAAGATCTAATCGATCATCAAGTTAGTTAATAACTCATCAATTGGTATCAGAGCAGGAGGGTGTGTAATTCATACACATCTTTTCTGTGAAAAAGGTTACGATTAGGGTTATTCCGCATTAACTAATATTTATTGAGCCGTCATCCCATAATTGGCGTAACTCAGCATTTATTTGTTTTGCCCTAATATTATATATTACAAGTCTGATCTTTTAAACAGGTTATACGATCAAGCATGGACGAGTCACAATCAAATCCCATAAACATCTCAAACAGCATTGGATCAAAGACGAAGATTCCCATCCTTTACACCCAAGATTACGAAGTCTGGGCACATCACTTCGAAGATTATGTCATTGGATCTGAAGATAATGGATATCTTATCTGGGAAGCAATCGTATCTGGACCATTCGCTCATTCAGCAACGTCAAATATCATTAAAACTCAGAAAGAGTATAATGATCTGTTAAAGGACGTAAAAGATATTGCACAAGACGAAAAGGATAAGTTTCAGTGCAATATTAAATCATTGAGACTAATTCGATTTGCTCTTCAATCTGATACGTTCAGGCTAGTGAGTTCATGCAGCACTGCTAAAGAAATATGGGATAGGCTGCGAGAGCTATATTCCACATATGAAGATTTGGAGCATTCCATTCAGACCCTACTTTTTTCTGAGTTTGGTGAATTTAAGCAGAATCCCAAGGAAACTGTTACTCAGACGTTCGATCACTTCAATCATCTTCTTAGTAAGATGATCAAGCACGATATATAAAGGAAGTTGATTGAACAAAAAGTTATGTTTTTGAATGGTCTTAGATCTGAGTGGAGAGCGGTTGTGTCCACTGTTAAAGCTCATGAGCAATTCAAATCTTATTCATTGGCAAAGCTGGTAGGGATTTTGAGATCCCAAGAAAAGATTGTCTTGCAGGAGAAAAATGTGGTTTCAAGCTTGGGATCATTTTCCCTTCTGTCTAAAAGAAAAAGTGTGGTGGAAGATGAAGACCTTAATTTAGAAGACTATGACCTTACATCTGAAGATTATGGAATGATGGTGTCAAACCCAAAGAGGTTCATTAAGAAAATATTTCCTACCAATAAGAACCGAAATTGGCAGGGAAGTTATAGTTCTGTAAAAGTTAGGGAAGAACCGAAGGCAGAAGAACCAAAGAAAGAGGCGAAAGTTGAAGGAGATTTTGGTGTGAACTGCTACTACTGTGGAGGAAAGAACCACTATGCCAAAGACTGTGTCCTAAAGAAAATGGTAGACAAGGATGAAGAGAAAGATGAGGAAGCTGTGTTGATGAAAAAGATGGAAGAGATCAAGAGAAAGAAAGTTGCCACTAACCCTTCTATGAATGCTTTAATTGTGCAGGGTTCGGTAGCGGATTTGGCGTGGAGGTCTGGTCAACCGACTCTGAAGATGATGAAGTCAGGAAGCCTTCTCATGTAAAGGCTTATGTTGCAAAAGGTGAAGGAAGCGGTGGAAAGTGTTTGATGGTAACGTATGTATCAGAAATGAGGGGATACAATACAGACGGTGGGAATGAAGACACGAAGGAGCGAGAGGACTTGTGCTTCACAGAAAAACCTCTCAGTGTGCAGTTTAATGAGCTTGATGAATTAATCAAGAAGGTACAATCTATTTTTGTTTCATTCAAAGTTCCACAAAATTCATATGAAAAGGAATTAAAAAGTGTAAATTCAAGAATCTCATATCTAGACAACAGTTTAACACAAACACGGGTCACCAATTGTAACCAAACTGACCAAATAAGCAGGGTGTCTTCAAAGAGTGCGAAACGGCGGATGTGGATAGAGCTGAAGAAGTCGGAGTTGATCAAATCCAAGGACGAAAACATTTATTTACAAAGAGACAATTTGAAACTTTTGAAACAAAGAAATGTTTTTTATTTAATTGCTAAGCGTCTTTATTCTAACATCACTCAACTTCATTTGAACTGTGAAATAGGGCAGAAAATTCATCGTATGATTTTTCCCTTCCTTGAGTTTAAGGAGGATGAAATTGACGTTGAAGCATATAATTGCGAAAGTATAGTTTCGTCTGATGATGTGAATCCGACTTATATGAATGGACTAGACAAAATTGAATCTTTCATAAAGTCCACGGACCATAAGGACATGCTGAAAAACCTTTTGGACGAAAATGATAAATTGAAACTAAGGAACGAAACCATAAAAAAATTTGACTCTTTGAATGCCAACTTGAGCTCAGAAAATAAAATTGATGTTGAAAACGCATCTGAGCTTAACGAGGATGATGATATGAGCGAAATTTATGTAGAGGATGAAGTTGACTGTTCTGAGTTTGTCAAGAGCGAACCCGAAAACCACAAAAATCTTATCTCAGAAAATTCTGTTGTATACCAAAAAGTAAGGACGACTCCAAATCAGGTATATAAGGTCACAGGAGTAACAGAACATCAGACAGCCGAATTTACAGCCATTGTAAACGAAGATAATGCTGATGGTTGTGATGAGTTCTTCTGGTTTGCTCCTATAGATAATGCTGACGAAACCGTTGGTCTATCAGAACGGACGTCTTGGAGAATCAAAGGTAGATATGTGCCAAAGCCTCTGAACAAGCCTGATAACTTCGATGTGCCAAGTACTAGTGGTACAAAAGAAGCTCATGTAGAAGAAGTCACTCCTTCAAGCGAAACATCATCTGTTAAAAGTGAACAGGTTGACAGGAAGCAAAAGCAAAAAGCCAACATCCACCGACAGCCGAAGCAAGTGAAGAATCAAAAACAGCAAAGGAATCAGAGATACAAGAAGAATCTCTCCGAAAGAAAACAGTTTTGGCGATCTCAAAACGCACATTTCTCTTATCATGAAAAAAATTCAAAGTCAGAGAAAAGTGTTGTTAGACCGCAAGAAAGTAATAACAACCGAAAGGATAGGTTCGATTCTGAAGATCATAACAACCGAAAGGACAGGTTCGGTTCTGAAAAGTATAACAACCGAAGGGAAAGGTGCGGTTCAGAGAACACCAGCTACCGAAAGCATAGGTTCGGTTCCAAGAGCAAAAGCGACCAAAGTTCAAGGTTCGGTCCCTCTAATGACCAAAAGCAAAAAGGTCACTTAGAACCTCAAGTCAAGAAAACTTCTCAGTCTAAATTCTCTCATTCCGATTCTTCTAATTCTTCTTAACCCCATTCTAAATCCAATTTTGTTCGCACTCAAAATTCAAAATCTTCAACAGATTTGAAAGGAAAATGGAAGGTTTCCTCAGTTACGACCGATCAAAAAGATCCCAAGATCCAAACGCCTAAACCTGAACCCAAACCGACTGTAACAAATACCAACAAAATTAAAGTTTTCACCATTAAAGGAAAGATGAAACAACTTTAATAAAAAGAACATATCTTGTTGACATCTCTCTTACTATTCCCGTTCCTGTGAAATGCTCACGTGGACCCAAGAAACTTTGGGTTCCTAAATCTGCTTGATTTTTGCAGGTTATCAGTGACGAGCAGTTTGACGAAGAATGGTATATTAACAATGGCTGCTCACGTCACATGACAGGAAGGAAGGAAGAGCTGAGGGAATTTCGATCTCTTTCAAACGGTGGAAATGTCAAGTTCGGGAACAAGTCATTCGGCACAATAAAAGGTTATGGAATGATAACAAATGGAGACTTCACAATTAGAAAGGTTGCATACGTTGAAGGACTACAGCACAACCTCATCAGTGTATCTCATCTTGTTGGAGGTACCGGTCTCAAGGTCACATTCAACGATGAGGGTTCGGAGATAATAGAGAAGAAAACGAAGAGAGTAATTCTCAAATCAGAGCGCAAAGGAGAAATGTTTCCCCTGAATCTGAAACCCATCAAAGGAAATCCAGCTATCTGCCTTTTATCCAAAGCACAATCTGACGAAAGCTGGCTGTGGCACCGAAGGCTCTCTCATCTCAACTTCAAGGATATCAACAAACTTGTCACCGGGGGTCATGTTCGAGGTCTTCTATTGCTTAAGTTCGATCGAGAACATTTATGTGCTGCGTGTGAAATGGGGAAGCAGAGTCGTTAAAGTCACCCATCGATTGTAAACACTAAAGTTATTGAACCACTAGAGTTAATTCACATTGACTTATGTGGTCCATCATCTATCGAAAGTATTGGCGGTAGCAAGTATATTCTTGTCATTGTTGATGACTTTTCATGTTTTACATAGGTGTTCTTTCTAAAGCACAAATCTAAAGCAACTATCAAGCTAAAGATGTTCATCAAGCAAGTTGAAGTGCAACTGAGGAAAGTGGTTCGCAACATCAGAAGCGACAATGGGCTGGAGTTCAAAAATAAAGAATTCGAAGACTTTTTGACAGGAAAAGGAACTAGTCACAACTTCTCAGCTCCCTACACCCCTCAACAAAACGGGATTGTCGAAAGACGAAACCGATCTTTGTGTGAGGCGCCTCGAACCATGCTAAGTTTTGCTTCTTTACCTTTATATTTTTAGGCTGATGCTATTGCTGCAGCATGTTTTACGCATAACAGGTCCTATCTCAATAAGCGCTTTACTCTCACTCCTGATGAGATCGTCAACAATAGGAAGCCAAACGTCAAATTCTTCCATGTATTCGGCTCACGGTGCTTCATCTTCAACTCTAAAGAACATTATAACAAGTTCGATGTCAAAGCCGATGAAGGGATTTTCCTGGGATATTCTCTCACTTCGAAAGCCTACCGGGTATTAAACAAGCGATCAAGGAAGATTGAAGAAACGTATTATGTGACTTTTGATGACAACTATGTTAAAAAGCTGAAGGCCACTAAAGAGACAGTTGGAAATATTTTCTCTCAAACAAGCCAAGTCACAGCCTCGATTGCAAATCTGTTTGAGCAGTTTGTAGAGTTATTTGATGAACTAGAGAAGGCTACTCTCTCGGAGGCTAGTGCAGCAGACAACAAATTAGATCATCTGAAGCAACTCATCGAAGATGCTGCCAAGCAAATGAGTGAAGGAGTATCAATTCCAAACGAACCTCCACAACAAGGTGCTTCAGTTGAGGGCGAGGATCCATCTTCGTCAACACAGTCGGGCTCACATGTTGAGGTGGCGAGCTGCTCTCAAGCTGCACCCGAAAGCCCAGTTGCAAGTCCTATAGTACCCAAAAGTTTACCTACACCCGAAGGTACTGCAACACCCGAAAGCTCAACACCACCCGAAACTCCTATAGCTCCGGAATGTCAAGATACACCTGAAAGCTTATCTGTCGAGGGGGAGAATGTCGACATATTTAACGATAACGATAGCCAGTCTGAATTAGAAGAAATGGTGAACGCTGAATTGGATCCATCCTATGATCCAAATTACCCTCCTCTTGTCAAATGAACCAGAGATCATCCTGTTTCACAGGTTGTCAGTAATGTCTCTGAAAAGGTCCTAACGTGATCTCAACTGAAGGCAAAGCAAACTTCTTTATTTTAAAAAGTAGAGTTCTGTATGTTTAACTCCTTCGTCTCAAAAGTTGAACCAAAGACAGTAAACACTGCTCTTGATCACTCCGATTGGGTTCAAGCTATGCAAGACGAACTTAATGAGTTCGAAAGAAATAAAGTTTGGCGCCTCATTCCAACTTCTCAAGATGCCTCGGTTGTTGGTCTCAAATGGGTCTTTAGAAATAAAATGAACAAGGAAGGCAATGTGATAAGAAACAAATCTCATCTAGTGGTGAAAGGATACTGCCAGGAGGAAGGAATCGACTATGAGGAAAATTTTGCTCCTGTAGCTAGGCTGGAATCTGTTAGAATATTTCTTGCCTATGCTGCACACAAGAACTTTGCGGTCTACCAAATGGATGTAAAGTGTGCATTTCTAAATGGGGAACTTGAAGAAATGGTGTACGTGGAGCAACCTCCTGGATTCGTAAATGAAAAATACCCCAATCACTGTTATATTCTGGACAAAGCGGTATATGGACTAAAACAAGCACCGAGGGCCTGGTATGAAACGCTAACCAAGTTTTTAAAGATTTCCAACTTCAAACAAGGTTCGGTTAACCCAACCTTCTTTCGTAAGAAGGAAGGTAACCACCTTATGATTGTTCAAATCTCTGTCGATGATATCATCTTTGGCTCAATTAATCCTAGCTTAACGGCTGAATTCAGAAAGCTGATGGAGACTAAATTTGAAATGAGCTCAATGGGTCCGATTAACTTTTTTATTGGTTTAAATATTAGACAGGGACCCGAAGGCATCTTTATTAACCAGGAAGCCTACAACAAGACTCTCCTTGCGAAATTCGGCATGATGGGAGACTCAAAGGTTAAAGTTCCAATGGCGTTCGACACCAAGCTCACTCGATCCTTGGATAAGCCAGCAGTCAATATTATGCTATATCGACAGATGATCGGCTCCCTAATGTACCTTACTGCTAGCAGGCCTGATATAATGTTTTCTGTTTGTTACTGTGCTAGATTTCAGGCGAATCCTCATGAACCTCATATGCTTGCAGTGAAGAACATACTCTGGTATCTTAAGCGAACTCCCTCTCTAGGCTTACGGTATCCATCCAACTCAGGTTTCTTCGTTCAAGCCTACTCAGATGTAGACCTTGGAGGTTGTGGACTAGACAGGAAAAGCACCACTGGAGGCTGCCAATTCCTTGACGGGAAATTGGTTAGATGGCAATAAAAGAAACAGACTTGTGTATCTCTGTCTACCGCTGAAGCAGAATACATCGCAGCTGCCTCCTGTACATCTCAAGTGATTTGGATCCAAAGCCAGCTCCGGGACTTTGGACTCAATATGAAAAAGATCCCACTGTATTGCAACTCTGAAAGTGCAATTAGGATCTGTCATAACCCAGTGCAACACTCCAAGACTAAGCACATAGCACTGAGGTATCACTTCATTAAGGATCATGTGGAAGATCGGAACGTCGAAATTCACTTTATTCGAACCACTGATCAACTGACCGACATCTTCACCAAAGCTCTTCCTGAAACATCTTTCAACAAAATCCTACAAGGGCTAGGTATGATGGAATCGGAGTCAGCACCAAAGATTTCTTCTCATGACTAAAAGTTAGAAGCGAAATAGACCGAACGTTCGGGTTCGGGTCTTATGTAGGCTGAACTGAACCGAACGCTCATGTTCGGGTCTTAATCCGGTGTACCGAAATGAACCGAACGCTCGGGTTCGGTTGTAAAATCTGATTTTCGCTTATCACTCAAAGGTAGTTTTCTTGGTTGTACATCTTTTGTATTATTTTTCCATATTCATTTATCTTATTTTCAAAGTTCTTTTCTATTTCAAACTTATTTTTTTTGGCGACCGAAATAGACCGAACGTTCGGGTTCGGTTCAAAAAATTTTCTCACCCGAAATAGACCGAACGCTCAGGTTCGGTTCCAACATTTTTCTCACCCGAAATAGACCGAACGCTCGGGTTCGGTTCCCAAATTTTTTCCTACCGAAATAGACCGAACGCTCGGGTTCGGTTCCAAAAAAAATTTTGGTTTCATTCTTTTATGTCTAATTTTTTCTTTTTTCAAAAATTCCAAAAATATTTTTTTCTTTCTTCATAACTTCAAAAACTCCAAAAATATTTTGTTATTTTTTTAGCTCTTATCTTTTTATGTCTACTTGCGGGTAAATCACTTCATTAGCTTAGTGTCCCTAGAAGTATGCTGTTGTATGTGTCCAAAGCCTCACCTGATTCTGAATAATAGCCTTACTGACTTGGTATAAACAAACCTTGTCTTCCCAATTAGGCTCTCATATTTATTCTAATCTAGAGCTACCTAACTCTCTTCTCAAATGAGATAAGAGTTTTCTGCTTGGTCCTTATCTTCACAGCAGAGGTACTTTGGTTTCTTTACACCATCTAAATTACATTTCTCCATCTTATTCGCTTCACCAACATAACCCTTGAGACTCTCAGAAATTACCACTGAGGTTTATGGTTACACAATTTCTGTGTTTATGATCTTCATGTCGTGCCACTACGCGCTAAGTGAAACCCAAAATTCAATACCCAATACGCATTGACGGTGAACAATTAATTTGCTCTAGTTTTCACTAATGAATTGACGGACGTACCTCCATGAAATCTCTAATTTTCTTTTGAGTGATTCCTATGAAATTGTTAAAAACAATAACATTTCTTCCCTTGGGATCCAATTTTAATTTTTATTGAGATTTTATAAATTTCTTTGCCAAATCAAATTATCTCCAACCTACTTGTTCAACAGACTACACCGGTCTCACAAGTACTTCGTTCGATTTCTGTCTTATATCAAGATCAGGAATTCTGAATTGAAGCGAAAGCCACCCACATAAACCTAATCAAAAGAAGCCTTTCAACACTTCTTAATAAGTGTCTGATTGTTATTCAACGGGAAACCACACAAACACTTTAAGGTCTCTCTTGACTTTGAAGGAAGAGATTCGTGTCCGGGATCCATTGTTTCATGTCTTCAATGACATCACAAATATCCCTTATATATGTTGTTTTATTTCCTTTTCTTTTACACACTCAGCACGGAAATCTTTTTGATTTTCCAAAATTCTAGTTTCCTTAATTTGAAGGCATTTTAATTGGCTTGGTTGTTATAAAAGATTGTGGTGAATTTTAATCCACGTGGGAGAATTTTTTTTTTAAAAGATGTCATTACAATTTAAAGGGATAAGATCATAAAATGCTGACTCAGGCGGGAGATCCATCGATTTGACTTCAAACGGCGCCAGAATGTAAACGTGCGAAATGGAACCATTTCCTCTCCAAACTGCGCCTGATAGGAAGGCGTGTAATTAGGGACTGACACTCTCTCTCATGCGTGATCATCGCCAGTGCCAACTGTCACGCGTCAGTCACTTCCGAAAAAACTCTTCGTTTTTTATACGAAGATTTGGGAAAGATTTTTCTCTCTCCTTTAACCTCATTATAAAAGGCAATGTAACCCACCATTTACCTCTTTACTGCGCCCATATTTCCAGAGAGCAAGAAATCCTTCAACCGTCACTGTTCATCATCTCTCCCATCTTCATCTCAGCAATGGCAGATTCTTCCTCAGTTCACGCCACATCCCACATCTTGCCCATTCGCCCGCAGCAAAGTTTAATCATCGATCTCACTCCTCAGGTGTACAATGCATTCATCTTCCCCATCATCGAGTGCCTGAAGTTTTCTCCAATTGCTCCTGCTCTTACCAGGGCTGAAGCTGTTCCAATGAACTTCCTGTCTCAAATCTTTGCCACAGCACACTACGACAAGGTCGTTGACAACATTTTCTTCGATGTCTTCGAGCACAAGGCGTCGATTTCAAAGCAGAGGTTTTTCACGTTGCTAGGGTTTGTACCTGATTCTTCGAGGGTTAACCCTGACACAATTCCGATGGGTCACTTGTTCAACATGTTCTACAACATGGGGTACACTGAGGTGCTCACTACAGTCACGAAATTCAAGAAGTCGTGTCTGCCCCCTTAGTGGAATGGAATGTTTACTATGCTCTTCAAGGGGTTATCTGAGAGAAGTGTTGGATCCGACGAGTCAAGTCGTCTGTTCTTATCTATCATGTATGGGATCTACAATGGCATAAACATAGACTACGATTCGGTCCTCTGGCAACAACTTATTCAGAGTGTCTCTTCCACTTCCCGACACTAAGAGATCTCTTATGCTCGGTTCTAGACCATTGTCACGAAATGGGTGATGAACAAGTACCACGTCCCCATTGTTGCTGGTTGCCCAATGTCTTCGATCGGTACTTACCATACCACGAAGATCATTGTCTCTGATGCTTCCATGTTTCCATTCAATGGGTCTATCCCGGAAACGATGTATGGGGATGTTCCTGCTGATAGCCGGATTATCAAGACATACAAGGAGTTCAAATGCTCTGGTCGGAGAGAGCTTACTCCTGAAATGCTGAATTCGATTCACGAGGCTAATAAGCCTGCCCCCAGAGGAAAGAAGTCTGATAAGGGGAAGCATGTTGCAAAGGGAGCTAAAGGCCCATCTCCCAGGAAGAGGAAAACCATCAGAGCTGTCTCATCTCCTCCAATGAAGAAGCGCAAAACTCAACCTCGGCGAAAGCTGCTCATCGCTTCGTTCTCGAGTGAATCTGATGAAGGGGATTCAGATTCTGATGGATCTCAACGTGTTAACACTCCACCACGATCGCCTACCCCAGGGATTCCTATTTCTACTTCTCCAATTCCATCCCCACAAGCTACAATCTCTACTTCTATTCCCCCCATAACTTCCACAACTGAAATACCATCCACTTCCATCGCAGTACCACCTCCCATATTTACCGAAGCAACCACCACCACTGCAGAAGTAAGAACCAACGTATCTGATACGGGGGTTCATATTGACGCACCCGAACCCACACCAGCCACCGAACACACAACCCAACCCGAACCTACCCATACTACCGAACCTCCAGCTTCACCACAACCATCTTCTCCTGCTCATGCGTTAGAGGGAGAGGAACCATTCCTTGGCGGGGAGGACATGACCTTCGACTCGGTCTATTTCAGTCTGTTTCAGGTTCAAAGTGACGACGATGACGACGCTCCTGTCACAAAGAGGCATCTCAAGGAGCTACATGACAAAATTGATTCGCTCATCACCTCCTCTTCTACGTCTCAGTCCTCTATTTTTGAAGCTGCTATTCAGAAAATTGTTGACGGTTTTTCGAAAGCTCATCAAGTTTCTATCGACTCCGCCACTGCAGCCATAGACGCCTCAACCAAAGCTTGTGAGGCAGCGACCGAAAAAGTCGATAAACTATTCACTGATGCCTCTTCCCTGTGGAAGTCTTTACAGGAGAGTGTCGAAGCCGCCAAGACTATGTTGGAACCTATTGTCCACCAGCTGGCAACATCAGTCGCATCTGAGTTGAAGTCCTTCACCTCTCTTTGTCAAACAATTACTAACGACAACTCAGCTTTCTGGACAACCATTGAAGAGCGTCTCTCCAAGCTTCAGGAAGACTTAGCTGCCGAGAACACTCTAATGGATGCTCTCGCGAGGAAGACTACTGCTCTGAAGGTCAAGAGCATTCAACTCTCCAACTCTCAATAGGAGATTGAGTCTCTTCGATCTGAAAGAGAGGTCACAAAATCGTGTGTTTCAGACGTCCACTTTGCTATCTCAAACATCCTTGATGTTGGATAAGGTGTCTAAGTCCATAACTTATTTTGTATATACTTGACCGGACCAGCATGGTCCACTTGGGTTGCATCTCATCCAAACTATTATGGATAATTTTATGAGAGTTATACACATATGTTTGTTAATATATTATAAGTTATAATATATTAATATGAAGTTATGCTATTTAATTAGTTTTAGTCTTAAATTAATTATGAATTAATTTAGAGATTAAAAGAAAGACTAATTAGATTATGGGCTATTGATTTTATATGGTGTGGGCTAACACTCATTTGTTAATGGGCTAGGCTTGTATGGAAGTCCATGGATGATCCATGGAGCTTTTAACCCATGGATCCTTGGAAAGGAAAAGACATGGGTTATTAGGGTTTCACCCTAACCATGCACACTATATAAGCATGCTTATGGAGCATGAAATGGCAACTAGTGAACTAGTGTGTGTAAGCTTGTGTGTGGCCGAAATTATACAAGTGTGTATACTCTCTCAAAGTTTTCCAAGAGTTTGTGGTGTTTGTGATTCCATTTGAGGCATTCACACTATTGGTGCTTGGCCCTCAAACTCCTTAGAACCAAACTCATCAAAAGGTATGTAATCTCTTCTAACTCTTTTATGTTGAAATGTTCCCCATGCCATGTTAGATAGGTTATAAACCTTGGAAAATTTAATATTTTGCATGTATTTAGACAAACATAGATCCAAGGTTTATTAGGGTTGCATGCACGCTTAGGAAGTGTTAGATTTTTCAAAACCCAACAGTGGTATCAGAGCCTAGGCTTGCTTGTTTGATACTTGATGCAAAATAGTGAAAAAAGTCAAAATCGTTGTTGTCTGCATGATGGACTCGCCGAGTCCATGGGGAGGACTCGACGAGTCCATGGGGAGGACTCGACGAGTCCAAGGCAAACTTCAACCTACTCGTCGAGTAGGTTCATGCACTCGACGAGTAGGATCGAAAGAGTGCATACTTTCGACTTTTGTTGCTGGAAATGGACTAGAAACACTGCCCTAAATTGTTTTGGTGTTTTAAAACTTATTTTAGGTAGTGTAATGGTTGTTCTAATCCATTTACAATAGCATATATCAAAATTCCATGATTTTATGTGTTCATATAATTCTTGAAATTTTGATGATCACGTTCATGTTCTTATCAATTTAGAAAATGATAGGAATTATTTGCTGAATTGTTTAGAATTAATTCTTGATCATTTATGTGTTTTAATGGAGTCCATAATTTGTCCTCAAGTTATGGATTTCCAAAGGTCACCTTTATTTAACACACACTTAAAACACATAAGTTACATGAAACAGAAGAGTCTTCATTTTTATGAACCTTTAATTCATAAGTTATGAAATGAAGAGTTTTGCATAGTTACAAAACTTGCCCTCAAGTTTTGGAATTTGTAAAGTTTCACACACTTTAATAAACTTTAATTCCAACCCTTAGGGTTTTAATAGTTAAAATTCAACCCTTATACTATTTATAACATTAATGGTTAATTATTATATATATATGTATAAGAATAAGTCGTTTTACCGTTAGTAGGCCTCATTCACGAAGCTGGTCTATAAGGTGGGTATAAGGTTGTTGCCTATAAAATGGCGACTTAATGGGTGTCCATTCTCACCCACTGCTTGCTTGATCGGTGAAGGGTCGCTAGCCGAACGGGTAGGACAATGACTTTATATCCTCATTAAAAGTATAATGAATATTATAAAGTAACTAAACTCTTTTAATTCCCAATCTTAGTTACCTTAGGAAAAATGTGAACATGGTGCTAGTCCATGGAATTCACACTTTGTACCTTACCAAGTCGTTGGTGGAGCGTGTGTTGTTAACCGGCACACTAACTAGGACTAGTAAGGATCACGAAGGGTGACTTAATGTTTTTCATAGATCAATGGAGCGTGTGTGGTTAACCGGAACATTGATTAGGTGATAATATTAAGGGTACCAAGTGAATTAGCATGGTTATTCACACCTTGTTTTGTGATCCTCGGCATCCCAGTCACAAAACTTGAAGAGCACAATCGAGATTGAAACATGCCATTGAAAAGTTCAATGAATCTCAAAAGAATCTAGGAATTTCAAATCCAATTAAACCTAATAAATCATTTGGTCTTCATGGTGGAAATTGGTGAATCGTCATTCACCTACCTTTCAAATATATTATTACTTAGATTACGGCATCCCTCTTCTAAGTGTAATATATTGTGATTGGATCCTAGCCTTAATATTACATTTGGGTGTCTTACTAAGGATTCTATATATCTAATCTAAACTTATTCTCTTCTTTCAGATGTCTTGCAACACTAATGCTTTAGGCTCTAACCCAACTGGTTCTTTCTCTCTCATGAATCTTTGTGGGAGGGTCATCTTTGATGGTTCCAACTTCATGGATTGGATTAGGAACATCAGGATGGTTACTCGTTATGAGGACAAGGAATATGTCCTCGATAAGGAGTTGAAAGAGCTTGATGAGTCTACTGCTACTCCTGAGGAGATCGCTGAATTCAGGACTCATGAGAGAGATGCTACTAAGGTGGCATGTATCATGATGGCCACGATGACAACCGAGCTCCAAAAGTCGTATGAAGATTTCTACCCTTTTGAGATGCACCAAGACCTGATGGAAAGGTACCATCAGAGTGCTCGTCAAGAGCAGTATGAAATAATCTCCTCCATAATAACTACCCGCATGAAGGACGGTGAATCCGTCACGGCCCACATGCAAAAGATGCAAAGGTATGTGGAACGTTTGCTGAAGCTGAATGTTAACATCCCTGAGGAGTTGGCAATTGACATCATTTTGCACTCCTTGCCTTCTTGTTATGATCATTTTTGAATGACATATCATATGAACAAGGAGGAAGTTACCCTCAACAAGCTTCAAGGACTCTTGAAGACCGCTGAATCCGGTCTTAAGGGCAAGGCGGTTGTTACCTCTCCTACTTCTACTCCAACATCTACCCTTGTTTTAGCTATCGGGCAAGGCAAAGGGAAAAAGAGGAAGCACCCTTCGATGGGTACCAAGGGAAAGTCTCTTGAAGGCTCCTCATCGAAGACCAAGAACGGTTCTGTCACTCCTTCTGCCATTCCCAAGGATGCTGAATGCTTTTATTGCCATGAAAAGGCACACTGGAAGCAAAACTGCCCTAAGTACTTGCAGGATCTAAAGGATGGGAAAGTGAAACCCACCCATGCAGGTATTTACACTATATTGTCTAATTACTCAACATGTTCTAACTCTTGGGTGCTTGATACAGGATGTGGTATTCACATATGTTCTGATTTGCAGGGCCTAAGAAGAAGTGAGGATGTGGAGCACGAGAAGATAAACTTAATCATGGGGAATAGAAAGGCTTCACCTGTTTCCAAGATTGGAGTTTATACTTTGTTGCTTAATAATGGGTTAAAATTAGATTTGAATAAATGTGTGTACTCGTCTGAAATGGAGAGGAATATTATTTCGTTTCATGCTTTGTACAAACAAGGTTTTACCTTTTCGTTTGATAATGAATGTGGTGGTATTAATGCTTTCTTTAAAAATGTGTTTTATTTTAAAGCATTACCTTGTGATGGCGTGTATGAAACTGTGTCGATTGTAGACAACTTAGGAAATAATGTGTTGTATATTGATTCTTCTACTACCCTAGATAAAGCATCATTGTGGTATTGTCGTCTAGGACATGTAAACAAGAAACGCATAGGCCAAATCTAAAAGAGTGGAGTCTTGGAATCATTTGACCTTAAATCGGATGATAGTTGTGAATCTTGTCTACTTGGAAAGATGACAAAATCACCCTTCACTGGAACATGTGAGAGGGGCGAGGGTTTGTTGGACCTAGTACATACTTAATCAAACATAAGTCAGAAACCTTTGAAAGGTTTAAGGAATTCAATCAGGAAGTAGAAAATCAATTGGGCAGGAACATTAAGATGCTTCGATCCGATCGAGGTGGTGAGTATCTTAGTACCGAGTTCCTTGACTATCTTAAGGAGTGTGGGATTGTCTCACAATTGACTCCTCCCAGGACACCACAGCTGAATGGTGTGGCTGAGAGGCGTAATCGAGCCTTATTGGACATGGTTCGCTCAATGATGAGTCAAGTTTCGTTACCAATCTCTTTTTGGGGGTATGCCTTAGAGACTGTCGCCCATATCCTTAATCTAGTCCCTATAAAGAAGGTTACCAAAACACCTCATGAGATGTGGACTGGGAATGTTCCCAATTTGAACCACATCAAGATTTGGGGTTGCGATGCTTTCGTGTGACGTGAGACTCATGATAAGCTCGAACCCCAAAATAAAAGGTGTATTTTCATCGGCTACCCACAGAAATCCTTCGGTTACCTCTTCTACAGACCCAGTGAGAATGTGGTCTTTCTAGCAAGAAGAGGGGTCTTTCGTGAGAGAGAATTTATAAGCCAAGGAGACAGTGGGAGGCAAATTGATCTTGAAGAAATTCAATAATCAATTGGTGAAGGAACCTCAGACACTAGCAATCAACCTGAGGAGGAAACTCCTGTTGAGCAAGCTAACATGTATGTACCTTCGAGGCGTTCCACACGGGTTAGGAACACACCTTCGTTTTATTATGGCTTTCATATTACTACGGAAGGTGATACGTTTATCAGTGATAGTACACAGGTAAATTTGGATGAACCTAGCAGTGTTAAGGAAGCCATGGCAGGACCGGAGTCTGCTAAATGGAAGGAGGCTATGGACAGCGAGATACAGTCCATGTATGACAATCAAGTTTGGAACTTGGTTGACCATGTACCAGGCCGTAAAACAGTCGGGTGCAAATGGATCTTCAAGAAGAAGACAGACATGGAAGGAAAAGTGCATACTTATAAGGCTCGACTGGTTGCGAAGGGTTTTTACTCAAACTCAAGGTATTGATTATGATGAAACCTTCTCGCCGGTAGCAAAGATTAAGTCTATTAGGGTTATGCTAGCCATCGCAGCATTTCATGATTATGAAATATGGCAAATGGATGTCAAAACCGCTTTCCTTAACATAAAGCTGGCTGAGGATGTGTACATGAATCAGCCAGAGGGTTTTGTCAGTGTAGAGTACCCCAATAGAGTATGCAAGTTTGAGAAATCCATTTATAGATTAAAACAAGCATCTCGTAGCTGGAATTTTTGTTTTGATGAGAAGGTAACAGAGTTTGGCTTCTCGAGAAGCGAAGATGAGTCTTGCGTGTATGTCAGAGCTAGTGGGAGCATAGTTAGCTTCTTGGTACTATATGTGGATGACATACTACTTATAGGAAATGACATCCCAACCTTGCAGGAGGTCAAGTCCTGGCTTGGGAAGTGCTTTGCTATGAAGGACCTAGGGGAGGCTGCCTATATCCTAGGGATAAGGATATTAAGAGAAAGGAGTAGAAGACTAATTGGACTTAGTAAGAGTACCTACTTGGATAAGGTGTTGAAAAGGTTCAACATGGAGAATTCCAAGAAAGGAGATTTACCGATCCAAAGAAATACCAAACTGAGTAAGACTCAGAGTCCGAGTACAGAGGCAGAGATAGCTGATATGAGCCAACAACCGTATGCTTCTGCTGTTGGTTCGATCATGTATGATATGACTTGTACCCGCCCTGATGTGGCATTTGCTTTGAGCATGGTCAGCAGGTATCAGGGGAACCCTGGCAAGGCTCATTGGACCGCAGTAAAGAACATTCTCAAGTACCTGCGGAGGACTAAGGACTGGGCCCTTACCCTTGGTGGGAGTGCTGACTTGAGAGTATTAGGGTATAGTGATGCTAGTTTTCAGACTGATAAGGATAATTTCCGCTCTCAGTCGGGCTGGATCTTTACCTTAAATGGAGGGGCAATCTCTTGGAAGAGTTCCAAGCAGGAGACGGTGGCTGATTCGACTTGTGAATCAGAGTATATAGCAGCGAGTGAAGCAGCGAAGGAGGCGATATGGCTAAAGAACTTCATCGGAGACCTTGGAGTTGTACCAGCTATTAAGGAACCTATGGAGATTTTTTGTGACAACAATAGTGCGGTTGCCTTAGCCAAGGAACCAAGAGATCATGGCAGATCCCGACACATTGACAGATATCACTTCATAAGACACAAGATTGAAGAAGGACTCCTCGTGGCAAGGAGGATATCATCGGATGAGAATCCTACAGATCCCCTTACGAAGGGACTGACGAGGGTTAAGCATTTTCAGCATGCGAGACGCATCGGGCTGAGGGACGATATTAGTTTTACAGATTAGATAGTTTTCTTGAAACTTGTAAAATGTAATCGATGTTTGATGATGAATAAAATTTGTGATTTATTTATGAGTAAAGTGTTACTATCATTGTCAATTATTTACTATTGTTTCAGTTTTGCATGTTTTGACTTCCAAAATAATTAATTTATTCAAACCTCCACAATCGATCATACGTCAGAAGTAGGTATGAATCAAGATTGTCATGAATTGGGTTTGTAGATGGCTAAAAGGTGTTTAGACATGGCAATGGTTGCTGCAACATTCATGAGTACTCATAAGTTATGAGTATTGGTATAAACCCACGCTCACTTGTATCACTTCATGGAATTTATCTCGAGTGATCGTGAGACGATAACATCATATAAATCCTTAAACCTAGAGATATGAATTGTTTCCTATGAGTTGGTTGTGCATTGATTGCACGTAAACGTATCAGTAACTTGATGTTATAAAACGTGCCATTGTGTACAATTCAATAAGTAGTAGAACAAGCATATCAGTCGAAGTTTATCTATTCCTTCTAGAAATAGAAGCGATATATGGGCCCCTCGATGATTTTGTGTTGACCCATGTACCGGGCCCGGTCAGAACTAAACCGATGTGTTCAGTGAAGTTCTTCGTCAAACAAATCGGAAAATCGAGAAACAACTGCTAGACAATAAGCAAGACATAGTTCCGTGTGTTTCTCCGGCTGATATCATGAGAACAGAGGATTATGTGATCACTTGTCTTAAAATGGCGCTTCATAGTTCGACGGAGTTTTCGAGAGCTATGATTGCTGGTTGGTTCCTAAAGTTATATAGGAAAATACAGTTATTAGACTTATCCAAGTGGGAGTCTGTTGGATAAGGTGTCTAAGTCCATAACTTATTTGATATATACTTGACCCGACCGGCATGGTCCATTTGGGTTGCATCTCATCCAAACTATTATGGATAATTTTATGAGAGTTATACACATATGTTTGTTAATATATTATAAGTTATAATATATTAATATGAAGTTATGTTATTTAATTAGTTTTAGTCTTAAATTAATTATGAATTAATTTAGAGATTAAAAGAAAGACTAATTAGATTATGGGCTATTGATTTTATATGGTGTGGGCTAACACTCATTTGTTAATGGGCTAGGCTTGTATGGAAGTCCATGGATGATCCATGGAGCTTTTAACCCATGAATCCTTGGAAAGGAAAAGACATGGGTTATTAGGGTTTCACCCTAACCATACACACTATATACATTCTTATGGAGCATGAAATGGCAACTAGTGAACTAGTGTGTGTAAGCTTGTGTGTGGCCGAAATTATACAAGTGCGTATACTCTCGCAAAGTTTTCCAAGAGTTTGTGGTGTTTTGTGATTCCATTTGAGGCATTCACACTATTGGTGCTTGGCCCTCAAACTCCTTAGAACCAAACTCATCAAAAGGTATGTAATCTCTTCTAACTCTTTTATGTTGAAATGTTCCCCATGCCATTTTAGATAGGTTATAAACCTTGGAAAATTTAATATTTTGCATGTATTTAGACAAACATAGATCCAAGGTTTATTAGGGTTGCATGCACACTTAGGAAGTGTTAGATTGCTCAAAACCCAACACTTGAAGCACATGATCCCATTCTCAACTACTCTGTGAGGCGTACCCTTGTAGAAAATCTCGCTCCCGCCCTTGCTCTACTTAGTAAAATCGAAGGGCTCCTTAATTTCGTGTCCATTCCGAAACAAGGGGGAAAGAAGGAACCTATGTCTCAACCGCCTCCTACTTCCACAGCAACACACTCAATCGAACCTCCTCCAGTAGGCCAAGCCTCCAGTTCTGGTGTGAAAGACAAAGGCAAAAAGATTGCTGACGAGAGTGAAGAAGAAGATAAGGAGACAATCACCGACCTGTTGAAGCGTCAAGGTCGAGACAAAGAAGCTGATATCAGTGCTCGTGTGGCTAGAGAGGCTTAAGAAGCCGAACGTAAACAGAAAGAAGCCCACGACCTTCTTGAGAGCAGGAAAACTCTTTTTCCTTCTTGGACTCTTGAGAGGATGATTAAAGAAGCCATTGACACACCAAGTATCTTGTGGCTGGAACCTGTGATCTCTTTAGATTGTTCCAACACTGTCGACTCTCAGTTTGACATGCCACTGACCCGAAAGACGTTTATCTTTCATGCCTTTTCCAACGTTGCAGAGTTCCCTCATCCTCATCCACAGGTTGATCGGGACTTAATTGATTTCTATCTGAAGGTTGCTCAACCCCAATACCAGACTTGGAGCGCTCAGAAAATTGTCAACGTTCGGGTCTTGAAGCCGTACAGGGAAGGTAACTTCACCAACGTTTGGTTCAAGGTACTTCGGGGATCTGCCAAAACCGAACATGTTATCTCACTTGCAGATCTTCCCAACCTCAATCCCCATGATTGGATTATTTTGCACAACATCCTCCTCACTAACGAAGCTGAATACAGTCCGATCATCAACCACTTTAAGAGGATGCTCGTGTGCTACATCATGGAAGTTGCTTTGATGGATCAAGAGATTGCGAGCGTGTTCAAGAAGAAGCCTACCATATCTCCTGTTGGCTCTGCCAGTGATCTCAACTTGATGCAGATGGGGAAGATTGACCCAAAGAGAAATTCGGTCATGTTTACCAGAAACGAAGGACAGAAATGTCTTTTCGCTTTGGCAGACAAACATCTCTATACCACTGCCTGTTTGGAACACGTTTTGGGGATCATCCATTGTTGCAAGCAGAATTCAGCGGATGATGTTAAGTACTTTGATAACATGATTCAATGGTACATTCGGTTCAGACAGACTCCAATTTGACGCAAAGGGGGAGATTGTTGGGTCGTGTTTTATGTTTTGAGTTGTGTCTATTGGGCTCGTTAGCTAGTCCAATATGTGTCTCCGGTATGGGCCTGTCCATCCGTGAGTTTTGTAGGGTTTAGTATATATAGATGCTTGCATGCATCTTAGAACGAGAGGACGATTAGAGATTTATTGTTTAGCTAGTTTATCGTTCTTATTTTTGTAACCCTAGAATCCTCTACAGCGGAAGTTCTTAGTCGAGCTCTGCTGAGGATTGATTAATCTAATCATTCGACACATCTTGATCCATACTTGTGTTATTTACTGTTTTTACATTCATCGCATCACCTGTTACGAAGATCTAATCGATCATCAAGTTAGTTAATAACTCATCACAGGCTATACTTAATTAGAGTCCAATAATGCGTACTCGAATTAGTTATACCAGTAGTATGTTCAGTATTTTAAAAGCATTTTGAAATTTTTTTGGCTATAGTTGTGGTTTTCCAAAGGAAAACCGGTATTCTCTATAACCTTCGGCTCAGATACCATTTCTGTCACACCCCGCTAAAGCAGAAACATGAGGCGTGGCAGTATAATGGGTTTCATAGCAAAAGATAAAAGACAACACCAACCATAGTATTAACAATCATTATAATTTTACGATGGGTTTGAACAACTTTTAAAAGAAATTACAATGTAAATTGAAATACAACACATGCGAATGCTCCTAAAAGTGAAGTGTCCCTAAGTGCCACTTACTCGATGATTCCTGAAAAAGCATGTAAAACGAGCGTCAACTATAAAAATAGTTGGTGAGTACTCACAAATAAACAAAATAATATTGGTTCCATGAATTGAAATCAAAGTTTTGATAAAAGTTTCCAATAATACAAGTATATTGTTAAAATGAGTAAATAAGTTTGAAAAAAAGACAAAGTTCTTTGTCATCATGAGAGATAAAGTATGTTGGCCAAATAAGATGCAACATTCATATTCTCATGGAGGATAAAGTTCGTTACTCAAACTAGTAAACAAGTTTTATTGCTAAAATGAGCAATCAATTTCGTTGCTACAAGGAGCAAACAATTTCATTGCTAAAACATGTATATAAGTTTTCAGTAGTAAAAGTTCGTTGTTGTAATGAGAAACAAAGTTCGTTGCTATAATGAGAAACACAGTTGATTGCTATAATTGATAAATGTGCTTATTGCCATAATAAATAACAAGCTTATTGTTATAATGAGTAACAAGTTTGTATGTGTATGAGCAAACAATGAGTTCTCAACCAAGCATATGACAGAAGCCCTATCAAGATCTATGTTTATCGTTCCATAGATGAATATAGTATCATGCACTCCAACAATAGGGCGAGTGAGGAGTTGTCAATTCCTAATAGCGCTATCCATAATGACCATTGGCTCAAAGAGTTAATGGTTAGAGATAAGGGAAGGGCCTTAATACGATAAGTTCTCATGTTCCGTGTTGCATAGACATACATAGAGATATAGCAATAAAATAGCAATCATGTTTGATATAAATCAATTTAAATACTACATTCAATTAATAGTTTTTCGGGACATGCTTTTTCACCCCAAAACATAAAAATTGAAAATAGGGGAGTGCGTGAATACTCACAATATGCATTGAGATGATGCAAATGGTGTCGTGAACTACTCTCCACTCGTACCACCATCGTTTTCCTACAACGATGTTACACACTAATGAGTCTCTAATTGAAATCCAATACTAGTATACTTACTACTACAATATAATTATGCCAATAATGTATCAAAATTTAATATTGATAAGTTACAAACATTTTTCTGTGAAAATTAAATTTCAATGAATTTTCCATTATTGAAATATTAATATTTAACATTTTAGAGGTGTTCCAATGATTAAATATTCAAAAACTAAATCAGTTTAGTTCTAAAATTTCCCAAAGTTTGCATTTCAGTTTTAATTGAAGTCAAAGACCTTAAGATAAATTTTCTTGAATTTTTGATTTGTCTAACTATTTTTCACCATTTAATTCCATGAATAATCATAAAATCATGGAAAAATAGTAAATTATCATGAAAAACTCTTATAATTTTTGCGTAACTATTTTACAGTGTACATAATCTAGGAAAAATATTAATATGTGTTTTCAAAAAGTTTAATACAATTTTGCTAATTTTTGTGTATTTATTTTATAAAAATAGAAATAAATAGGTAAAGGTTTAAAAATTTCAGAAAACGTTTTTTACAAGTGTTATTACACATACGTAATCTGTGAAAAATATAAAAATGGGTTTCTAAACTGTTAAACCAATTTTATGATTTTTGTGCATTTATTCTAATAAAAATGGAGATAAATAGAAAAAAGTTTCCAAAATTGTCCAAAATTTTTGTAAAACTTTTATTATACATGTAGAAGCTGTGAAAAATATAAAAGATATTTTTTAATTAGTTTTTCTATTTTTCCTTGTTTAATCCTCTTAAATAATCATTAATTGAATAATAATTATTAAACAGTTAAAGTAAATTTCCAAAAATTTTGTACACTTCATTCAAAGAATAAATAATCTGGGAAAAATACCAAATGTGGTTTTAATATACTGAAATCCGATTTTGTGTATTTAAGTTTATTTAATCTAGAAAATAGGAGAAAAATAGTATACAGAAGAGAAAAATCATCAACATTTTTATGTAACCTCCTAATGTACCACAAGTTGTTCTAGTAAATTTTCATAATTTTTGGGTGAGTAAAAATATTTTTCCTGTTTTTAGTCCATTATAAATACAAAAATCGGAGAAAAATAGGAATACATTATGAAAAATTCTGAAAATATTATTCTAAGTCTTCCACAGATAGTATAAGCTGCGAAAATTATTATATTCCCTTTTCAAATTATCTAAAGAGGTTTTATGATTTATTGGGGCTAAACAAAAAGAAAATTCTAAAACATATTAAAAAGTAACAAAAATCGATGCAATTTAGTGTGAAGTCATTAACTAGCATAGGGGTGATTCAAGAATTTACCTAGGATTTATCGACCTAAAAAAGTATTTTATATGTTTTATTGCCCTATTTTGTTGCAATAATTTTAGTATTTCTAGAAAAACGAATTGTTTTCTGGAAATTTACAGAGCATCTTATTTTGTTAATGGGAATCTGGGAAAAATCGGATTTGGTCGGAAAATGAGTTTTAGATATTTATTTGGAAATAAATCCTTCATGAACATATTTGGAAGCTTTTAACAACATACTTTGATGATCTAGCATATAAGCTTGAAGATCATCACATGCATGTTGGTTTGAAGATCATCCATGAGTTTGAAATGTTTAAAAATCGTTTTTGATAGAAAACATAGGATGCATGTGGTGTTTTTCCACCAAAACATGTAGAAAAGTGCATTTCGTTGATTTTGACATAGGTTTAGGTCCTTAGATTTCACCATTTACAACATGCATGTTGTTTTTGGGTGAAATCCTACCACCATCATCATCAAAACCGTGATTTTTAGTAAGTGTTCATGATTTTACCATAAATTGGAGTAGAAGAAGGAGAAAGTGTAAGAAAACCTCTAAAACTAGATGGAAAAGTGAAGGAGAATGAAGGATTTTCGGGTTTACCTTTAAGAAAATTCCTAGATGATGAACATTTCAAGTTTAAGGAGTGTTTTTGGGTCCTATTCTCTTGAAATTTCGTGGTTGATGGAGAGAAGAAAAGAAAATAGAGAGAAAATGAAGTGAGGGTGTGTGAGAGAGAAAGTGAAATATGGAGAAATTGAGAGGAATTGATTATGTGTTGGGAAGAGGAGAGAGAGGAGAGAGAGAGGAGAGATCCGACTTTTTAATGGAGAGAGGGTCTCCCTCTTTTAAATTTTATAAAATACAACTTTATTTTATAAAAAATATCAAGTTTTTATAAAATATGCACCTTATTCTAAATTTTCCTTCCCAAAATCTTGCTTTTTGGCTTAGAAAAAGGGATTCTAAGATGAAGGAAATATGGGTTTAGGGGTTAAAAGTGACAAAATTCCAAAAGTACCCAGGAACCCTCGCAGGTACCCTTCTATTTATAGGGTCCGAAATTCTGATCCAAGGGCTGAGAAGTCTCCTGATCCGACGGCTAAGAAGGCTCGCAGGGGGGTGGCTCGGACATGGCTCGCACATGGCTCGCACATGTGAGGGCTCGCTGGTGGCTTCTATGTGGACCACGGCTTACTGGCGCACATGCGAGGCTCGGAGCTAGGCTATGCGAGGCTCGGACACACGCGGCAGCAGGGTGAAGCTTCGGCTGGGGAGCTGGCTGCTTCGGATTGGGCCTCCTCCTCGGTCGAATCAGAAGAGGACACGTGGCTCGCATGACTCAGCAGCCTCGGTGACTCAGCAGCCTGATGACTAAGCAGCCTGCTGACTCATCAGGACACGTGTCACCTTCTAAGCGAGGGTGACGTGGCAAAGGGTGACTATGCAAAATTTCTCGGTTTTCGCGTCAAAACTTCTAAAATCCATAACTTTCGCATACGAGCTCCGTTTTGGACGTTCTTTATATGCACGCGTAGCTAAAATTACGATCTACAACTTCCGTTTAGACTTCGTCGGCTAATTTTGAATTTAAATTTTATATTATTATTTTTAACAGACCAGGACAGGAAATCCGTTAAAAATTCATAACTTCTTCATCCGACGTCCGTTTTCGTCAGACTTTTTGCCGTTGTGCTCCTAATGACGAGACCTTCAATTCTCGTTTAGGTTGTGTCGGCTAAAAATTGCTCGATCTAAAATTCAAGTTTTTAGGTGTCTACTACTACGTTGAAACTTCGAAAAATCATAACTTCCTCATACGAAGTCAGATTTGGGCGTTCTTTTTATCGAACTTCTCGGTTTAACGAATACTACGACTTCCGTTTAGATTACTAAGGCTAAAAAGTAGTTTATTGAAAACTCACTTTTTACGACATTCAGCACTGTGTCGGTTTTGTCGCGAAACTTCGACAGGTCATAACTTCTTCGTTATAACTCGGAGTTTGGTATTCTTTATATCCCCGAAATCCTTGTTTCGACCACTACAACTTTATGTAAAGATATCGAGCTTGTCTCACACTTTAATTTTGACGCTTATTTTTATTCTTAATTAATTAAGCCCTAATAATTAAGTATAAAACACATAATTCACATAATATTCACATAATTCCTTTTCATTTCTTCAAAATGAGTTACAAAGGTTAACCTAGACTATCAACTCAATATTAATTCCTAGGCTAAAAACACGAGTGTTACAATTCTCTCCCTCTTAGGATGATTCCGTCCCCGGAATCACATATCACCAAACAACTGCGGGTAGCGACTCATAATGTCACTCTCCGTTTCCCAAGTGAGATTTGGTCCATTCGTGTGTTTCCAACGCACAAGCACTAAATCGACAATCTTGCGTCGCAACTTCATAGTCTTACGGTTAACGATTGCCTCAGGTTCTTCAATCAACCTCTTGTTTTCATCCAACCTTAACTCAGAAATCGAAATTATGTCAGGCACATCTCCTGTGAAATTTCTCAAGTAACACACATGAAAGGTGTTATGAATACCCTCTAGTTCTTCCGGTAACTCTAGCTTGTAAGCTTGATTCCCGATCTTCTGAAGAACTTTAAACGGTCCAATAAACCTTTGACTCAACTTTCCTCGTTTCCCGAATCTTATAAGTCCCTTCCATGACGAAACTTTAAGTAAAAACCGAATCTCTAACTTCAAAGGTTATCGGTTGTCTTTTCTTGTCAGCATAACTCTTTTGTCGATCTTGAGCAGCTAACATCCTTTCCCTTATCACTTTCAACTTTTTGGCAGTCTGATGGACTATTTCAGGTCCCATAAACTACTTTTCCCCAGCTTCCGGCCAACATGATGGCATTCGACACTTTTCCCCATACAAAGCATGATAGGTGCCATCTTAATGCTTGAGTGGAAACTATTATTATAGGAGAATTCTACTAAAGGTAAGTGTTCATCCCAGTTACCTTGGAATTCTAGGGTACATGCTCTCAACATATCCTCCAATGTTTGAATCGTTCGCTCGCTCTGACCATCGGTTTGCAGATGGTAAGTTGTACTCAAACACAACTTCGTACCCAATTCCTCTTGTAGACTCCTCCAAAACCTTGAGGTAAAACGACTGTCACGATTAGACACAATCATTAACGGGACACCGTGAAGCCTCACAAATTCCTTCACGTAAGAATTCGCAAGTTTATCCATAGACCATTTCTCTTTGGCCACTATGAAATGCGTACTCTAAGTGAAGCGATCAACGACCACCCAAATCATGTCCTGATCGTTCCTTGTTCTGGGTAGTTTAGTCACAAAATCCATGGTGATGTCTTCCCATTTACCCATGGGTATGAGTAAAGGTTCTAAACCCCCATACGGTTTCTAATATTGTTCCTTAACCCTAGCACATGTTACACACTCGACCACATACTTAGCAACATTGAGTTTCATCGTCGGCCACCAATAATAGGGTTTTAGATCCCTATATATTTTTGTACTACCGGGATGAATTGAGTACATGGTCTTGTGAGCTTCTTCCATCAGAAGATCTCTTATGCCGCTCATCTTAGGTACCCAAATTCTATCTTGAAATACCTTCAACCCTTGGTTGTTTGTACCGAACACTAACGTTTTGCCCAAACGTTCTTCCTTTCGGTCATTTTTCCCTAAAGCCTCCTCTTGAACTTTCTTTATACTTTCAACAATTGTCGAGACAACTTCAATTCTCAACGCTCTTGGCCTTTTCTTTTCAAGGTTTACCTTCCGACTGAGAGCATCGGTAACAACATTTGCTTTACCAGGGTGGTAAAGTATCTCACAGTCGTAGTCCTTGAGTAACTCTAGCCAGCATCGTTGCCTCATGTTCAATTCCTTCTGATTAAAGAGATATTGGAGACTCTTATGATCAGTGAAAAGTTTACACTTGGTGCCATAAAGATAATGCCTCAATATCTTTAAAGCAAATACTACCGCTGCCAACTCCAGATCATGAGTGGGGTAGTTCTTTTCATGCTCCTTCAATTGCCTCGATGCATACGCGATCACTTTATCCCTTTGGGTCAGAACACAACCTAACCCAACTCCAAATGCATCGCTATAAACTGCGAAGTCATCAACTCCTTTAGGCAACAAAAGAATCGGTGCTTCACACAATCTCTTCTTCAACTTCTCAAAGGCTTCCTTATGCTTCTCATTCCAAGAATAAGTAGCTCCTTTGTGGGTCAAACCTGTTAATGGAGTAGCAATCGAAGAAAAGCCTTGGATAAACCTTCGGTAATATCCAGCTAATACTAAAAAGCTTCGAATCTCCGTAGGACTTTTTGGTTGTTCCCACTTCATCACAGCTTCAATCTTTGCTGGGTCGACCATTATCCCTTCTTGGTTAACCACATGACCTAAAAATTCGACTTCTTGAATCCAAAATTCACACTTGGAGAACTTTGCATACAACTTCTCCTTTTTCAGGACTTCCAGCACTTCACGCAGATTCTTTGCATGCTCCTGCTTGCTTTTCGAATAAATCAAGATATCGTCTATGAACACTATCACGGATTTATCTAGGAATGGTTTACAAACCCTATTCATCAAATCCATGAAAGCTGCTGGGGCATTGGTTAGTCCGAACAACATAACCAAAAATTCATAGTGTCCATATCTCGTTCTAAAAGCAGTCTTTTTGATATCCTGCTCTCTCACCTTTAGTTGATGGTATCCCGACCTATGATCGATCTTCGAGAAATAGCTCGAACCCTGCAACTGGTCGAACAAGTCATCGATCCTTGGCAACGGGTACTTGTTCTTTATCGTCACTTTGTTCAGCTCTCTGTAATTGACGCACATTCTCATGCTTCCCTCTTTCTTCTTTACAAATAACACAGGGGCTCCCCAGGTGATGAACTAGGTCGAATGATACATTTGTACAATAACTCCTGAAGTTGTGTCATAAGTTCTTTCATTTCGGTTGGTGCTAGTCGATAAGGTGCTTTCGCTATCGGCGTCGTTCCTGGTAACAAGTTGATACGAAATTCTACTTGTCGATCAGGGGGCAATCCGGGAAGATCTTTGGGAATGACTTCCGTATAATCACACACCACCGGAATATTCTACACCTCTTTCTTTTCCATCTGGGCATCGATCACGAACGCTAGATATGATGTACATCCCTTGGCCAAACACTTTCTGGCTTTCATTAGGGAAATGATTCCAGAATTTACTCTGCGTTTGTCTCCGTACACCATAAACGACTCTTTCCTTGGCGGGTTTACTTTTACTATCTTCTTTCTACATAATATTTTTGCATCATTGGCGCTAAGCCAATCCATTCCTAAGACTATGTCGAATCCATTTAACTCAATAGGCAATAATTCCTCTTGGAACTTATTCCCATCCAACTCAATGAGGATTTTTTCATACGATGGCTAACAAGTACAAACTTGCCACTAGCAATCTCGACTATTATAGCATTAACTAGCATATCTACAGGCAAAGCTAGCTTTCTACCAAATTCATGTGATATAAAGGAGTAATTGGCTCCATAATCAAACAAAATTTGGGCAGGCAATTCGTTTATGAGAAAGGTACCTGAAGCAACATCGGCTTCTTCTTTCGTAGCTTCGAGTGTCATCTGAAAGGCTCTCGCCTTCGGCTTTGGTGGTAGATTGGGTTTTACTGCGTCCTTCTTCTTCGGGCAGTCCCTCAAAATATGCCCTTCTTCATTGCACCCAAAACATACGTTCTTATTGAAGGTGCATTCATTGGCATAATGCCCTGGATTTCCACATTTGTAACAAGTGACTTCCACGCTGCACTTCCCAGCATGTTTCTTCTTACACTTGTCACACCACTTGGCTTCGCTTTCTCCTCCAAACTTTCTCGAACAAGTCTTCGAGAACTTGTTATTTTTATTGGAACCCGAAGTTCCTTCAAACTTTCTCTTTTTGCCAACTTCAACCTTGCTGGCGGCTCTCCCTTTTATCATATCTTCAACAGACTTAGCAGCCCAGACAGCTGCCTCCAAAGTAAGTGACTGACGTACTGGCACCGCGTACTCCCATGGAAGTCCCTTTGCGTACCTGTCTATTTTTGCCAACTCATCTGGGACAATACGCAAAGCAAACTCCATTTTGTCTGTGAAGTTATTCGTATATTCGTCAATGGTCATACTCCCCTTCTGCAACATTAGAAATTGGTTTTCTAACTCAAGTACGTTTTGGGCCGAGCAGTACTTGCGCTTGAAGTGCACCAAGAACTCTGCCCAAGTTAATTGCGGTGGCGCATTAGGGCTTAGGGTTTTCCCCAAAGTGCTCCACCAACGAGCAGCACTACCCCTGAACTAACGTACTGCAAACGTGGTTTGTAACTTGCCTTGGCAATCACAAGTCATGAAAGCCAAATCCATTTCCGAGATCCAATCCATTACTCTGAAAGGATCTTCTTTTCCATTGAAGGTCGATGGCTTGCAAGTCATAAAGTCCTTATACTTGCACCCATTTCTCTCCACTCTACCCTCGTGGTTATTTTTCCCAACCACAAGCGGTTCACTATGACCAACCGATCTGCTATTGTTCCCTTCTTTGGATCGATCGTCATTTAGTTCACGTTGTTCAACAGGAACTGAAGGTTCATCCCTGTCGTTCGCAATATTTGCCTCAATTCCTCCCTTTTTTCAGCCAATATGGCCTGAATCATAGTTCGTACTCCAGCCATGGTGATGGGTTCGGGTGCAGCTCCTACTATAGGCACCTGTTCCACCATTGGAGGTTGAGGTTGTTGGTTTCTGTTTGCATTTCCAGCTCCACTCCGAGTTCTTGCCATTTCAATCTATATACCGAATAAGGTGAATTTAGGTCTTTATTCTTGTTAGACATGTCAATTCCCTTATCACTCCGAAACGTTTACATGTTAGTTCTAATCTCGTAATCATACGCTTAGAATCCTACACACATAAAGTTTCCAGATCCGGTCAGCAACAGACCATAGATCCGTACAAATAATGGTACACATGGCAAACACATAGCATTTAGCACATAAGGGCATTTTAGGCATCTTCCCTAAAATAAACTAGTGCTCGTGTCTAAAATATGGTAGACACTCATCTCACAATCATCACTTAGCATTCTAAGTTCAAGTCTAAAAATTCTACAATTTCTTAGTTCGCTTAAACTAATGCTCTGATACCAACTGTGACATCTCCTAATTTATCGGCCAGAAAAGACCGATTTAATTTTTTTTCTTTTTAAATAAAATCAGAGAAATATTTTTAAAAGATATTGTGGAATTGGTCCCCAAACAAAATATGATAAAAGTTTATCATAACCTTCTTTAAGAAATGTATAGTTTCATTTCATATCAAAACCTCGGGATGTCATGTTCCGATACAGATCAAAAGCATAAACAAGACATTATAAGCCTTTCAACAGTTATTTACAACTACTGGCCTATAATAAAAAATCTCTCATCGTCCTTTAATTATGCTCGGGGTCCACTACCTGTGATCATAAAACTGAGTGGGTCAGGCTTTGGAGCCTGGTGAGCATATAGGGTTTTCAACCCACAATAATAATATACTTATTATGTTCACCAATCAACAATCACCCTGATTACCCATTCCCGTTGTCCTCACTTTACGTCCCTAAACACCTATCACAAGGGACCTAGCCTAAGGAATATCATCGGGATGGACACTACTGCTAAGGGGTTTCCTTAGCCATACATGTCCTTAAGGCAACCATGAGGGGGATGAAGTACGCCAATGAAAATTTAATTCATCAACACCTACAAGTTGCGAACTTGCTAGTGTTCCACTGGACTATCTAAAAAGTCTGTGGTCGTCATCTATACTTCGCTAGATGACTACAACAACAACAACAACAACAACAAGAACAACAACATCGAGGCCTCTCACCTTTTTAACACACATCAACTATTTCATCTACCCATGTTCTACCCAACACATTTTGTAGATAAAAAGCATATACAGTTTAAAACGATCGTTTCTAATAAAACTGGGAGTTTTATTGAGAAACCGGGCTCTGCAAAAGTCGGGCTTCGAAACCGATAAGATAAATTTTTCGGGCTTCTCGGGCGCTTCGTGGGGTATTCCGGGCTTTACAATTGATACCTGGGCTTTGAGGGATTCTAAGATGAAGGAAATATGGGTTTAGGGGTTAAAAGTGACAAAATTCCAAAAGTACCCGGGAACCCTCGCAGGTACCCTTCTATTTATAGGGTCCAAAATTCTGATCCAAGGGCTGAGAAGTCTCCTGATCCGACGGCTAAGAAGGCTCGCATGGGGGTGCCTCGGACATGGCTCGCACATGCGAGGGCTCGATGGCGGCTTCTAAGTGGACCGCGGCTTACTGGCGTACATGCGAGGCTCGGAGCTAGGCTATGCGAGGCTCGGACACACGCAACAGCAGGGCGAAGCTTCGGCTGGGGAGCTGGCTGCTTCGGATTGGGCCTCCTCCTCGGTCGAATCAGAAGAGGACACGTGGCTCGCATGACTCAGCAGCCTCGGTGACTTAGCAGCCTGGTGACTCAGCAGGACATGTGTCACCTTCTAAGCGAGGGTGACGTGGCAAAGGGTGACTACGCGAAATTTCTCGGTTTTCGCGCCAAAATTCTAAAATCCATAACTTTCGCATACGAGCTCCATTTTTGACGTTCTTTATATGCACGCGTAGCTAAAATTACGATCTACAACTTCCGTTTAGACTTCATCGGCTAATTTTGAATTTAAATTTTATATTATTATTTTTAACAGACCGGGACAGGAAATCCATTAAAAATTCATAACTTCTTCATCCGACGTCCGTTTTCGTCAGAATTTTTACCGTTGGGCTCCTAATGACGAGACCTTCAATTCTCGTTTAGGTTGTGTCGGCTAAAAATCGCTCGATCTAAAATTCGAGTTTTTAGCTGTCTACTGCTACGCTGAAACTTCGAAAAATCATAACTTCCTCATACGAAGTCAGATTTGGGTGTTCTTTTTATCGAACTTCTCGGTTTAACGAATACTCCGACTTTCGTGTAGATTACTAAGGCTAAAAAGTAGTTTATCAAAAACTCACTTTTTACGACATTCAGTACCGTGCCGGTTTTGTCGCGAAACTTCGACAGGTCATAACTTCTTCGTTATAACTTGGATTTTGGTATTCTTTATATCCCCAAAATCCTTGTTTCGACCACTACAACTTTATGTAAAGATATCGGGGCTTGTCTCACACTTTAATTTTGACGCTTATTTTTATTCTTAATTAATTAAGCCCTAATAATTAAGCATAAAACATATAATTCACATAATATTCACATAATTCCTTTTCATTTCTTCAAAATGAGTTACAAAGGTTAACCTAGACTATCGACTCAATATAAATGCCTAGGCTAGAAACACGAGTGTTACAAATTCGATCCTAGCAACCTTTCTTGGAAGATCTCGAACTTGGATGCTTCTAAGGTGCTAGATCATAAGTTTGAATGAATTAAGAGATGATTCTTGAATGAAATGAAATAGCTAGCTTATGGATCTAAGCAATATCTTACCTTAGATGATGATTTTAATGGAAGAAATCCCTTGAACACTTCTTAAATATTGAAAATATGGAGAAGAAATGAGAGAGTTTCTTGAGAGAATTGTGAGTGAAATGTGTGTGTGTGTGTGTGTGCTTGGATTCAGCTGAGAGCAAGAGAGAGAGGAGAGAAGAGAGGTTTTTGAAGTGATTTGCATGAAAACATGAGATGGTGCATGGGAATCCTATGGACAAATGTGACGTGGCATGGGAAAGTCAACTCCTCATTCTTTGGGTTGGGCTTGGGCCGAGAATTGGAGAGAAAAAGATGAGGATTGGGCCTTGTATGCTAAAGCCCAATTTTCATGGTTATGTTGAGTGATTTTTGGTCCAAACAATTATAAATTTGATTTTTATGACCCATGAAGGCTAAATTAAGTTAATTACGACCCAATATGGTTCATTAAATTAATTTATTTCATTCTAGGCCCAATATGGCCCAAAATATTGAAACAAATGGAAGTGGGTCCAATTAGAGCCCTATTCAAGAGTTCTAAGCCCAAAATAGTCCAATTGGAAGCTTATTGGTCCATTGGGCCCAATAAGGAAATCCTAATACATTATGGACTTAAACAAGGATTTCTAAGGATTCCAATTGCTGGTTTACTATTTGCAATGCTTGGATGAAGTGTTTGATTGAAATTAAGCATCATACATGCTTTCATGTTTTTGATTCAATATTGGCATGAGTGTTGTAGTTACAAGGCACAAAAATTTCTAGTTGTGACAATCCTTAGGGGCATCGATCATCACGTTAGGTAGATGGAGTCATGGTCCGAGGCACGACTTACCTGGTTTTCTTATTTTCTCGATTCAGGGAGGGGGAAGCCCTTGGTATCAGTGTATGGTTGTTTTGGGTCATGGATGTTGATACTTGGGGGTTTCATCCATCAAGCTAGCTAGCCATCGTCATGGTTCGCGACACGGCTTCCCTGATTATCTTATGTTCCCCCGGGGGATGGGGGGGAGGGGAAATCCCCTTGGTATTAGTGTGTGGTTGTGTGTAGGTCATGTATGTGGATCGTTGGGTGTATCGGCCATCATGCTAGCTAGCTAGCATCATCATGCGAGACACAGATTCCCTAATTTTCTTATGTTATCGGTCCGGGAGGAGGGGGATGGGGAGCCCCTGATATTAATGTGTGGTTGTTTCTAGGTCACGAATGTGGATCCTTGGGGGTATCAGCCACCATGCTAGCTAGCTATCGTCATGGTCCGAGACACAACTTTCATGATTTTCTTATGTTCTCGGGTAGGGGTAGGGGTGCCCCTGTTCTTAGTGTGCGACTGTTTGTGGGTCAAGGATTTAAGTACTTGGGGGTATCAGCCATCATGCTAGCTATCTAGCGTCGTGGTACGAGACATGAGTTCCCTGATTTTTGTATGTTCTCGGGTAGGAGGAGTCCACAGTATCAATGTGCGGTTATTTGTGGGTCATGGATTTGGATCATTGGTGTAACGCCCTGTTCCGAATCGTTTCTTAATGAGGGTTGGTGACCCGAAGACTGAGTATCATCAGGCTTAGAGGTTTTTAGGAAAATATATTTAGACCCATTTGGGTGTGGGTAAGGTAATTTGGATGATCCGGGAAGTTCGGTTTGTGTTTTGGAGCCAAGAGGTATTTTGGTAAAGTGTCAGTTCGGGCTTTTATGGAATTTGGGTTTTTTTCGAGAGGTTTTAAGGCATTTATGAGTTGATATAAGTGTAGATCTTCTCGTTACGTTTTCGTGGATATAAGGATCGTCGGAAACGGACTTAGAACGAAAAAATATGACATTCTGAAGTTTTGGTGCTTTTAGGGTGGAGCCGAGTACGTGGGGCGTACACAAGTGTACGCGGGGCATACTAGTGCTAAGACCAGTACACGGGATGTACATTGGTGTATGTTGGGCATACTAAGCAGATGCATCACGAGTGCTCTTCGGAGTACGTTGGGCATACGAGAAGTACATTAGGCGTACTCCAATCAGACCCAAACCTTATTTTAGGGTCTTGGACCCTATTTAAGCTCCTTATCTCATCACCTAACCCTGATATCTTCAGTCTCCATCCCTCAAACCCTAGAATCGAAACCCTAGCCCCCATTTGAGTGGTTTTTGAGCTGTTGGTGTCATTTCATTCTTTTTGTTGTTGATAGAAGAAGAAGGAACTTCTTGGAGAAGTGTGAGATGGCTTGAAGCTTTTGGATCCAGGGTTGTTGCATCTTGATCTACATTTTGGAGGTATAAAGTTTCTATCTTGATGATCTTATATGTTAGATCTCGTTCGTGGAGTATTTTGTGCATTTTGGAGTCTTTTGTGATAAAGATGGGTTTTTGATATACTCTAAGAGCAATGGGTGCTAGATATTAGCTCTATTTAGTCCCAAGGTTCATAAAAATGCAAACTTTATGGTGTATTTTGGTCCATGCAAGCATTAAGACCTTTATTAAGTCCTTATTGAGCTTTTGAGTCCCTTTTTGCCTTGCAAGCATGTAAAGGTTCCAACTTTATGTGATAAGTAGTCTTATAAAATCATATCTGAGTGTTTGGCACTTTGACTTAACCGATTAAGGGCTTATTGGAGTGAAAAGGTGGCTGGAGGAGCATGTTAGGCATACGCAAGTTTACGCTCAACGTAATGTTGTTTTTGTGTATTAGGAACTTGTACGATGTGCTTCGAGGGTGAGTACACGGGGCGTACTCCCCAGCTGGTCAGGTTGGGCTTTTTGAGGTTTGGGCCTTGTTGGGCCATTGGGCTTTTCAATTTCGGCCATGGATATACTTAGGGTTTTCTTGGAAGTAGGTACGTTATGGTTTTGGAGGCCAATCGTGTTAATGGGCCATAATGGGCTTTTTGTGCTTTTGATTTGGGCTTTGGATTGACATTTTGGGTTTTGGGCTTTTTATTCATTTTGGTTTCGGCTTTGGTTATGGAACAAGTAAGAAAAGGGTAAAATGGTCTTTTACCCTTTAGGGAATTGGTTTATGGAGTGGGCCTCGGATATCGGTTATCAGGTTAATTATTGATTAAGATTATATTTCTTTTTTTAGTTGGTACGGGGGTATCCGGTTCAGCGGTCTAAGCAGTTATTTGGTTATCAGCGGATTGAGGTGAGTTTCCTCACTGTGTTTAGCGGGTCGAAGGCACCAATGTAGGCCCACGGTTTGTTATGTAGGGTGTTATATGTATGTGTGACTCTTGCATGTGTATGTGTTTGTATGCTTACTGGGTGGGGCCCGATGGTTATTTTATATGCTAGTATCTCGTTATAAGTATATGATTTGTATGTAGGCATGACCCGTTATGCGAGTTTAGGCGGCGCCCGTTATAATTAGTGGGCGGTACCCGACGATTGTATGGTATGCTATTATCTTTGTGATCTTCGCGTATGTTTGTATGTTCATATGGTTAGTGGGCGGAGCCTGTTATATGAGTTTGGGTGGGGCCCGTTATACTCAGTGGGTGAGGACAGTGATATGAGTTTAGACTAAGCGTGTTATACTCGATGGGCATGGTCCATTATATTTTGTGGACGGGGCCCGTTATATGATTTGGGCGGGGCCCATTATATGTATGATATGTATGATATGTGGTATTTTGGGGAACTCACTAAGCTTTGTGCTTACGGTTTTTAGTTTATGTTTCAGGTACTTCTGGTTTCAAAGGTAGGAACTCGAGATGATTGCAGGACACACACCACTCGATTCCGCATTTTGTGCTTTACTCTAATATTGATAATGTATCGATACATTATGATAACTTGGGTTTTATGACAATGATATGGTTTGTGGATTTATTAATCTAAAAATGAAAATTTTTATAGTCTTATTTTTGGGACGTTACAAGTTGGTATCAGAGCCCTAGTTTGAGGGATTCAGACATACTTACGATTGTGTATGAACTCAAACTGAGGGTTTGGTAAAGTTTTCAAAAAACCATTTTTAAAGAAAATGGCTTTCTAACATAAAAGGGGTGTGGTGCATGCAATCAACCGAGCTCAAGTAAGTTTTTCCAAAAATACCCATACATGCTATCTGATATGATATGATATATGAGTCTGTGAATGACATGCTAGTTAGAGCTAAGGATCTACTCAATATATGTATAATATAATGTTAGGAGAGATACCTTTGTATGCATATTGTATGATCTTGTAGACTTGCATGCTAGTTCTGATCAGTCAGTGATAAATTGAACTGATATGTGATGCCTTGTAGCCTAGGGAGCATGGGATGCTATATTGGGTATAATTTGTATGCATAAAGTAATCGGCAGCAAGAGTGAGACTTCCTAGCATGAGCTGTAGTATGTGAGATTGGATGTTCTTAGTTATTCTATGGATTGGAGTGTTACTGCATGAATGTTGCTTGCTTTGTGCTTTGTGGAACTATTAAGTGATGTGAGTTAGCTATTAAGTGAATATCTCAAGTCACATGTAACAAGGGTTGGATAATCTCAGAGTGATGGATTTGACCCTCACTACAAGAGAAAGTCGAAATAACTACGGAAATTTACTACGAAAGTAAAATCCGTAGTTATTTTGCTACAGATTATGCTACAGAATGCCTTGTTGTAGCTATTTTACTATGGAATTTGCTATAGAATTGCATTCTGTAGCTAATATCTAAATAACTACGACATTTAGCTACGGTATGAAAAACTGTAGGTACTTTACTATGGACTATGCTACATAATTGTTAGACGTAGGTATATTTGCTACAGAATTAGCTATAGAATTATATTATGTAGCTAATATTCAGATAACTACAGAATTTTACTACGGAATCGGAATTCGTAGTTATCATGCTACGGAATTTCCTACAGAATTATAAGTCGTTGGTATTTTGCTACAGATCATATACGTCGTAACTATTATATGTACTATAAAATAAAAACCATATAAATATTATGCAATACAGTTTTTCAATATTCAATTTTTATGTGTTTAGATGCTTCTCAAGTCAAGTTGAAACACTAGAGACCGACACATTATATTTAAGACTGAAATTCCTATATATATGACAACAAGAAGTGAAAGATTAAAAAGGGTGGAAATTATTTGGTCTCGAAGACTGAAAAATCAGAAAACCAAATCGAACCCATCGAAATGGATTTAAACTATACCATATATCAAATTCAGTATTTGAATATTGTTTTTTGGTTGTAGTTTTTGTCTCATAAACTTTAGACCAAACCGATCGGTTTAACTTTTCGGTTCGAAAATTTGAATTGCGTTAATTAATTAAATATAAAGCTATATCTTATATTTTTATATTAAAGCGAACCGAAACTGATTACCACCCTAGGATTGAAGTCATTTTTTTTGTTCTAGGTCCAAAAAATTTTAACATCCAAGTTGCATTTGAGTCATTGAGTCAACCAAAAGTAAAAAGAAAAAAAGAAAAATCCAAATATCCAAGTTTCCTTTGACTTTCATATCAATGAATTATTCATATAGAATCCGTCTCACTTCAATTTTATTTCACACTCCGACTCAGACCACCCCGATGCTACTCGCCAGTGGCGGAGTTAATACATTAAAGAAAACATTAGGGGCGGTCGGATGCCTAGCCACCCCTAACGTTTTCTAATTTTACTGTAATAATTAGATAACACATCAAAACATTGAAGAATTGGTTTTTAATTAACTTATTTGTATTCAAATAACATGGCCACACTCGGATTCTAAATTGAAAAAGATCCGATTCCGAAATTGAAAAAGACAGTTACATCTTTGGTATGTTTTTTAATTACTATTGTGTATTTAATATTTTGTAATTTGCCATTGATTATATATTATTAAATATGGTATTTTTTTTCTTATAATTATAATGATAAAGTCAATAACGAGTATAATTCAATTAATGAAACATTATTTGTCTATAATTTATATAAATGTTTAATATTTCCATTAAAAAATACAAAAAAAAAAAAAAAAAAAAAGAACTGTTTAGTATTGATTTGTTAACGGAATCAAACAAATTGAATTTGACCTAAAAGAAAGATAAAAAAACAATTATTTAACTCTAAATAAAAAATCCCCTTTTCTTTCTTATTTTCACATTCCCGCTTAATAGTTCCCTTCTCCCACTTTCTGTGAGATTTCCGATCCGACGACAGTTGGTATCGTTGATGTTTCCTTTCTCCAACGAAGATATATAGTTGACCGATCTCGTCATCCCTCTTCTCTATTTCAGTATTTGCTAACGATTTCCTCTAAAACAAAGACACAGGTAATTTTCATTCTGACTTCTTTTATGCAAAAGATTGAAGAAAAAAACACTTACAGATAGAAACTTTTTGAGGTGTTTCGCTGAACCGATATCTATAATCGCTGCAAAACCTTTGTTTAACTCAATTCTCAGGGATGAAACAATTTCCAAAACGGGTTTCTGTGGAATCAAAACTTTAGGAATTTTGGTGGAGATCTGTATAAAACACCAACTCATGAATGAGGGTATCAAATTAGTGAGACAGTTAGTAAGATAAAACACTTACATGTTGATAAAGGCCAAGACATTTAACCAATTTAAGAATCAGACCGTTACAAACAAGAGTCATCAAATGATATTCCAGCACTTCAAAAATAAACCAGATGATTGAAACTCCAACTACGATTCCACCAGATACCTTCTTGTCCTTCCTTAGGAGCACATTAGCGGCTTAGCAGCCTTACAAATTATAAAAGTTAGATGATGAACAGATAAGAGTAAGACCTCCATTGGTCGTTTCAGCAATGATATTAAGCATGTTTCACATTGGTGGTATTATATTATGACATACAAGTAAAAAATTATTCTTTTTCAACCCAAGAAGAAACACCCTTTTGCTTTTGTAATATTAATTATTAACACTTAAGAAAAGATAATTCAAATGTGAGCAATCTTTATGAAGCAAACATGTAACATATTAACTGGAAACATATTATTATTTTCTTTTTACGCATGCAACTCAACATATCAGCACATTAATCACAACAGCAACATATTAGGCCCATAAAATCACTAAACAACATCAGGGGTAAAATGGTCAATGGCATATACTTTGTTATTTCGTATTATTTATGTTACATTTAATCTATGGTTGCTGTAAATACAAATTATGTCTGTTTGTATTGATTAAATTTGGAAGTCATAGTGACAAACTATCTAATTTTACATACTATTGGAATTATCATGTATTATTTAACTTTTTAATTTGCATCTTAATTTTTGTTTTTGCATATCTAACACTTGTTATTTTCTTTCGTACAGATTTAATATACTTAAATAAAATATTAGAAATGGACAATACAGATCGAAATTGGATGTATGAAAGGCTAGATGCCAATGGATTCATATCTCCTATTTTTAGAAATGGCTTGAATACTTTCATCGAATTTGCTTGTAGCAAACAACATTTTATGGATGGAGAAAAAATTAAATGTCCTTGCAAAAAATGCCTAAACAGACCATATAGAGAAATTGAAGATGTAAAGTTTCACTTGTCTAAGTTTGGTTTTATTCCACACTACCATGTGTGGGATAAACATGGAGAAACAACTACATGTTGTACTTCATCACAGATGGATGACACAACCACGAGTCTGAATCAACAACATGAACCCTCTTATAGGGAGATGATTTTGGATGCTGCAGGACCTGATTTCATGACAACCCATATCGATGAGGAGCCAAATCCGAGACACAACTTTCATGATTTTCTTATGTTCTCGGGTAGGGGTAGGGGTGCCCCTGTTCTTAGTGTGCGACTGTTTGTGGGTCAAGGATTTAAGTACTTGGGGGTATCAGCCATCATGCTAGCTATCTAGCGTCGTGGTACGAGACATGAGTTCCCTGATTTTTGTATGTTCTCGGGTAGGAGGAGTCCACAGTATCAATGTGCGGTTATTTGTGGGTCATGGATTTGGATCATTGGTGTAACGCCCTGTTCCGAATCGTTTCTTAATGAGGGTTGGTGACCCGAAGACTGAGTATCATCAGGCTTAGAGGTTTTTAGGAAAATATATTTAGACCCATTTGGGTGTGGGTAAGGTAATTTGGATGATCCGGGAAGTTCGGTTTGTGTTTTGGAGCCAAGAGGTATTTTGGTAAAGTGTCAGTTCGGGCTTTTATGGAATTTGGGTTTTTTTCGAGAGGTTTTAAGGCATTTATGAGTTGATATAAGTGTAGATCTTCTCGTTACGTTTTCGTGGATATAAGGATCGTCGGAAACGGACTTAGAACGAAAAAATATGACATTCTGAAGTTTTGGTGCTTTTAGGGTGGAGCCGAGTACGTGGGGCGTACACAAGTGTACGCGGGGCATACTAGTGCTAAGACCAGTACACGGGATGTACATTGGTGTATGTTGGGCATACTAAGCAGATGCATCACGAGTGCTCTTCGGAGTACGTTGGGCATACGAGAAGTACATTAGGCGTACTCCAATCAGACCCAAACCTTATTTTAGGGTCTTGGACCCTATTTAAGCTCCTTATCTCATCACCTAACCCTGATATCTTCAGTCTCCATCCCTCAAACCCTAGAATCGAAACCCTAGCCCCCATTTGAGTGGTTTTTGAGCTGTTGGTGTCATTTCATTCTTTTTGTTGTTGATAGAAGAAGAAGGAACTTCTTGGAGAAGTGTGAGATGGCTTGAAGCTTTTGGATCCAGGGTTGTTGCATCTTGATCTACATTTTGGAGGTATAAAGTTTCTATCTTGATGATCTTATATGTTAGATCTCGTTCGTGGAGTATTTTGTGCATTTTGGAGTCTTTTGTGATAAAGATGGGTTTTTGATATACTCTAAGAGCAATGGGTGCTAGATATTAGCTCTATTTAGTCCCAAGGTTCATAAAAATGCAAACTTTATGGTGTATTTTGGTCCATGCAAGCATTAAGACCTTTATTAAGTCCTTATTGAGCTTTTGAGTCCCTTTTTGCCTTGCAAGCATGTAAAGGTTCCAACTTTATGTGATAAGTAGTCTTATAAAATCATATCTGAGTGTTTGGCACTTTGACTTAACCGATTAAGGGCTTATTGGAGTGAAAAGGTGGCTGGAGGAGCATGTTAGGCATACGCAAGTTTACGCTCAACGTAATGTTGTTTTTGTGTATTAGGAACTTGTACGATGTGCTTCGAGGGTGAGTACACGGGGCGTACTCCCCAGCTGGTCAGGTTGGGCTTTTTGAGGTTTGGGCCTTGTTGGGCCATTGGGCTTTTCAATTTCGGCCATGGATATACTTAGGGTTTTCTTGGAAGTAGGTACGTTATGGTTTTGGAGGCCAATCGTGTTAATGGGCCATAATGGGCTTTTTGTGCTTTTGATTTGGGCTTTGGATTGACATTTTGGGTTTTGGGCTTTTTATTCATTTTGGTTTCGGCTTTGGTTATGGAACAAGTAAGAAAAGGGTAAAATGGTCTTTTACCCTTTAGGGAATTGGTTTATGGAGTGGGCCTCGGATATCGGTTATCAGGTTAATTATTGATTAAGATTATATTTCCTTTTTTAGTTGGTACGGGGGTATCCGGTTCAGCGGTCTAAGCAGTTATTTGGTTATCAGCGGATTGAGGTGAGTTTCCTCACTGTGTTTAGCGGGTCGAAGGCACCAATGTAGGCCCACGGTTTGTTATGTAGGGTGTTATATGTATGTGTGACTCTTGCATGTGTATGTGTTTGTATGCTTACTGGGTGGGGCCCGATGGTTATTTTATATGCTAGTATCTCGTTATAAGTATATGATTTGTATGTAGGCATGACCCGTTATGCGAGTTTAGGCGGCGCCCGTTATAATCAGTGGGCGGTACCCGACGATTGTATGGTATGCTATTATCTTTGTGATCTTCGCGTATGTTTGTATGTTCATATGGTTAGTGGGCGGAGCCTGTTATATGAGTTTGGGTGGGGCCCGTTATACTCAGTGGGTGAGGACAGTGATATGAGTTTAGACTAAGCGTGTTATACTCGATGGGCATGGTCCATTATATTTTGTGGACGGGGCCCGTTATATGATTTGGGCGGGGCCCATTATATGTATGATATGTATGATATGTGGTATTTTGGGGAACTCACTAAGCTTTGTGCTTACGGTTTTTAGTTTATGTTTCAGGTACTTCTGGTTTCAAAGGTAGGAACTCGAGATGATTGCAGGACACACACCACTCGATTCCGCATTTTGTGCTTTACTCTAATATTGATAATGTATCGATACATTATGATAACTTGGGTTTTATGACAATGATATGGTTTGTGGATTTATTAATCTAAAAATGAAAATTTTTATAGTCTTATTTTTGGGACGTTACAAGTTGGTATCAGAGCCCTAGTTTGAGGGATTCAGACATACTTACGATTGTGTATGAACTCAAACTGAGGGTTTGGTAAAGTTTTCAAAAAACCATTTTTAAAGAAAATGGCTTTCTAACATAAAAGGGGTGTGGTGCATGCAATCAACCGAGCTCAAGTAAGTTTTTCCAAAAATACCCATACATGCTATCTGATATGATATGATATATGAGTCTGTGAATGACATGCTAGTTAGAGCTAAGGATCTACTCAATATATGTATAATATAATGTTAGGAGAGATACCTTTGTATGCATATTGTATGATCTTGTAGACTTGCATGCTAGTTCTGATCAGTCAGTGATAAATTGAACTGATATGTGATGCCTTGTAGCCTAGGGAGCATGGGATGCTATATTGGGTATAATTTGTATGCATAAAGTAATCGGCAGCAAGAGTGAGACTTCCTAGCATGAGCTGTAGTATGTGAGATTGGATGTTCTTAGTTATTCTATGGATTGGAGTGTTACTGCATGAATGTTGCTTGCTTTGTGCTTTGTGGAACTATTAAGTGATGTGAGTTAGCTATTAAGTGAATATCTCAAGTCACATGTAACAAGGGTTGGATAATCTCAGAGTGATGGATTTGACCCTCACTACAAGAAAAAGTCGAAATAACTACGGAAATTTACTACGAAAGTAAAATCCGTAGTTATTTTGCTACAGATTATGCTACAGAATGCCTTGTTGTAGCTATTTTACTATGGAATTTGCTATAGAATTGCATTCTGTAGCTAATATCTAAATAACTACGACATTTAGCTACGGTATGAAAAACTGTAGGTACTTTACTATGGACTATGCTACATAATCGTTAGACGTAGGTATATTTGCTACAGAATTAGCTATAGAATTATATTATGTAGCTAATATTCAGATAACTACAGAATTTTACTACGGAATCGGAATTCGTAGTTATCATGCTACGGAATTTCCTACAGAATTATAAGTCGTTGGTATTTTGCTACAGATCATATACGTCGTAACTATTATATGTACTATAAAATAAAAACCATATAAATATTATGCAATACAGTTTTTCAATATTCAATTTTTATGTGTTTAGATGCTTCTCAAGTCAAGTTGAAACACTAGAGACCGACACATTATATTTAAGACTGAAATTCCTATATATATGACAACAAGAAGTGAAAGATTAAAAAGGGTGGAAATTATTTGGTCTCGAAGACTGAAAAATCAGAAAACCAAATCGAACCCATCGAAATGGATTTAAACTATACCATATATCAAATTCAGTATTTGAATATTGTTTTTTGGTTGTAGTTTTTGTCTCATAAACTTTAGACCAAACCGATCGGTTTAACTTTTCGGTTCGAAAATTTGAATTGCGTTAATTAATTAAATATAAAGCTATATCTTATATTTTTATATTAAAGCGAACCGAAACTGATTACCACCCTAGGATTGAAGTCATTTTTTTTGTTCTAGGTCCAAAAAATTTTAACATCCAAGTTGCATTTGAGTCATTGAGTCAACCAAAAGTAAAAAGAAAAAAAGAAAAATCCAAATATCCAAGTTTCCTTTGACTTTCATATCAATGAATTATTCATATAGAATCCGTCTCACTTCAATTTTATTTCACACTCCGACTCAGACCACCCCGATGCTACTCGCCAGTGGCGGAGTTAATACATTAAAGAAAACATTAGGGGCGGTCGGATGCCTAGCCACCCCTAACGTTTTCTAATTTTACTGTAATAATTAGATAACACATCAAAACATTGAAGAATTGGTTTTTAATTAAGTTATTTGTATTCAAATAACATGGCCACACTCGGATTCTAAATTGAAAAAGATCCGATTCCGAAATTGAAAAAGACAGTTACATCTTTGGTATGTTTTTTAATTACTATTGTGTATTTAATATTTTGTAATTTGCCATTGATTATATATTATTAAATATGGTATTTTTTTTCTTATAATTATAATGATAAAGTCAATAACGAGTATAATTCAATTAATGAAACATTATTTGTCTATAATTTATATAAATGTTTAATATTTCCATTAAAAAATACAAAAAAAAAAAAAAAAAAAAGAACTGTTTAGTATTGATTTGTTAACGGAATCAAACAAATTGAATTTGACCTAAAAGAAAGATAAAAAAACAATTATTTAACTCTAAATAAAAAATCCCCTTTTCTTTCTTATTTTCACATTCCCGCTTAATAGTTCCCTTCTCCCACTTCCTGTGAGATTTCCGATCCGACGACAGTTGGTATCGTTGATGTTTCCTTTCTCCAACGAAGATATATAGTTGACCGATCTCGTCATCCCTCTTCTCTATTTCAGTATTTGCTAACGATTTCCTCTAAAACAAAGACACAGGTAATTTTCGTTCTGACTTCTTTTATGCAAAAGATTGAAGAAAAAAACACTTACAGATAGAAACTTTTTGAGGTGTTTCGCTGAACCGATATCTATAATCGCTGCAAAACCTTTGTTTAACTCAATTCTCAGGGATGAAACAATTTCCAAAACGGGTTTCTGTGGAATCAAAACTTTAGGAATTTTGGTGGAGATCTGTATAAAACACCAACTCATGAATGAGGGTATCAAATTAGTGAGACAGTTAGTAAGATAAAACACTTACATGTTGATAAAGGCCAAGACATTTAACCAATTTAAGAATCAGACCGTTACAAACAAGAGTCATCAAATGATATTCCAGCACTTCAAAAATAAACCAGATGATTGAAACTCCAACTACGATTCCACCAGATACCTTCTTGTCCTTCCTTAGGAGCACATTAGCGGCTTAGCAGCCTTACAAATTATAAAAGTTAGATGATGAACAGATAAGAGTAAGACCTCCATTGGTCGTTTCAGCAATGATATTAAGCATGTTTCACATTGGTGGTATTATATTATGACATACAAGTAAAAAATTATTCTTTTTCAACCCAAGAAGAAACACCCTTTTGCTTTTGTAATATTAATTATTAACACTTAAGAAAAGATAATTCAAATGTGAGCAATCTTTATGAAGCAAACATGTAACATATTAACTGGAAACATATTATTATTTTCTTTTTACGCATGCAACTCAACATATCAGCACATTAATCACAACAGCAACATATTAGGCCCATAAAATCACTAAACAACATCAGGGGTAAAATGGTCAATGGCATATACTTTGTTATTTCGTATTATTTATGTTACATTTAATCTATGGTTGCTGTAAATACAAATTATGTCTGTTTGTATTGATTAAATTTGGAAGTCATAGTGACAAACTATCTAATTTTACATACTATTGGAATTATCATGTATTATTTAACTTTTTAATTTGCATCTTAATTTTTGTTTTTGCATATCTAACACTTGTTATTTTCTTTCGTACAGATTTAATATACTTAAATAAAATATTAGAAATGGACAATACAGATCGAAATTGGATGTATGAAAGGCTAGATGCCAATGGATTCATATCTCCTATTTTTAGAAATGGCTTGAATACTTTCATCGAATTTGCTTGTAGCAAACAACATTTTATGGATGGAGAAAAAATTAAATGTCCTTGCAAAAAATGCCTAAACAGACCATATAGAGAAATTGAAGATGTAAAGTTTCACTTGTCTAAGTTTGGTTTTATTCCACACTACCATGTGTGGGATAAACATGGAGAAACAACTACATGTTGTACTTCATCACAGATGGATGACACAACCACGAGTCTGAATCAACAACATGAACCCTCTTATAGGGAGATGATTTTGGATGCTGCAGGACCTGATTTCATGACAACCCATATCGATGAGGAGCCAAATCCACAAGATAAGATTTGTTTTTGATATGCTTAAGGCTGCTGATAGAGAGTTGTGGTCTGGTTGTGAAAAAGTAACACAATTGTCTGTTGTGGCTCGGTTATTGAATATCAAATCTGAATATCGCATCCCTGAGGAATGTCTTGATTCAATTTGTCAATTGATGAAGGATGCTTTACCAAAGGACAATACCATGGTTGATAGTTTATATGAGACAAAAAAATTAATACAAGGACTTGGTCTACCCGTGGAATTGATTGATTGTTGTATGTATGGATGCATGTTATATTGGCGAGGAGATAAAGATCTTGATCAATGCAAATTTTGTGAAGCACCAAGGTATAAAAAGTCAAGAAATTCTTCTAATTTTTCATGATTACCTTTTTCCCGAATGCATTATTTGCCTTTGACTCCAAGGCTGAAGAGATTGTATGCTTCTCAAGCAACAGCTGCTTCCATGCGATGGCATGCACAAGATCATGGGCATGATGCTGGAGTTATGTGTCATCCGTCTGATTCTGATGCTTGGAAGCAATTTGATGTTATCAATCCGTCATTTGCAGCCGAAAGTCGTAATGTTAGGTTAGGACTATGCACAGATGGGTTCCAACCCCATGGAACCTCAGGAGCACAACATTCAATGTGGCCCATTATAATTACACCATATAACTTGCCACCGTCTATGTGTATGAAGGAACCCTACATGTTTTTGACTGCAATTGTGCCCGGACCTAAAAACCCTAAGCAAAGGTTAGATGTTTTCCTTCAACCTGTTATAGCAGAACTCAAAGACTTATGGGAAGAAGGCATCGTAACTTTTGATGTATCACTTAAACAAAATTTTCAAATGAGAGCCGCTTTAATGTGGACAATTAGCGATTTCCCTGCATATGGCATGCTATCTGGTTGGGCAACTGCAGGTAAGCTAGCATGTCCACATTGTGGAAAATATTCACAAGCATTTAGGCTGCCAAACGGTAAAAAGATTTCTTGGTTTGATTGTCATAGAAGATTTCTCAAATCTGATCACCCATTCAGATTTAATAAGACTAAGTTCACCAAGAACCGTATAGAAGAAAGGGGTCGTCCTCCAATTATGAATGGTGTAGAAATTTTAAGGGAAATTGAAGATTTTGGCTTGTTAAAAGTGACAGAAGTTAATGCTGAGTTAGTAAATAAATCATGTAGCAAAAAAGTTGGATGTGGTTGGAAAAAAAGAAGCATATTCTGGGATTTGCCATATTGGAAAACAAATTTAATAAGACATAATTTTGATGTTATGCACGTTGAGAAGAATTTTTTTGAAAATTTGTTTTACACAGTAATGGATGTGAAGGACAAGACAAAGGACAATACAAAAGCAAGAGCTGATTTGAAAGTCTTCTGTAACAGAAAAGGTTTTGGTAAAAATCAAGTTACAGGTCAGTATACAAAAGCGCCATATACGTTAAGCAAGGAGGAAAAAAAGTCGTATGTAAATGGGTGGAGAATTTGACATTCCCAGATGGTTATGTGTCGAATCTCGGGAGATGTGTAGACTTGAGCACACATAGACTGTTTGGAATGAAGAGTCATGATTGCCATGTTTTTATGCAAAGATTGTTGCCAATTGCGTTCCGTGAGATGTTACCAACCAAGGTGTGGGAAGCAATCACTGAGATAAGTCTTTTCTTTAGAAGCTTAACCGCAACAGTAATTACTGTTGAAGACATGAAAAGGCTTGAAGCTGAAATTCCTGTAATTCTTTGTAAATTGGAGGAGATATTTGTCCCTGGATTTTTTGACTCGATGGAACATTTACCGGTACATTTACCATATGAAGCAAAGATAGGAGGCCCTGTTCATTATCGTTGGATGTATCCATTTGAAAGGTTAATTTTGTACTTCGCATTATATTTTATACATTAAATGTTAACTTTGGTTAACTTTAATATGTTGTCTGTTCCATTGTAGATTGCTCCATCAATTGAAAAAGGATGTTAAAAACAAAGCTAGAGTGGAAGGATCAATTTGCAATGCATTCTTGGTTCGTGAAGCCTCAAACTTTTGCTCTCACTATTTCGAGCCCCATGTTTATACACGTATCAGAAAGATGCCTCGTAATGATGATGGAGGAGCTGAAGATATTGATGAAGAAAAGTTGAGTATATTTTTACATCATGGCCGCGCATATGGAAAACTCAAGAGTAGGAGGTTAAGTGATAAGGAGTTTAATGCATTACATTCTTACATACTATTTAATGAAGAGAAGGTGCAACCGTATGTCAAGTAAGCTTGTAATTGACATTTCAAAGTCACATATTATTCAACTTTGCATGCTTTCATATTATTTTAATTATGTGTACAGAAAATATGAAAGGTTGCTGAAAGAACTATATCCTGATATAAGCGAACATGATCTCATGGAAGAAGTGGATACAAACTTTGCCTCCTGGTTTGAGAATTATGTGAGTGCTTAGGATATTATTATTATTATTATTATTATTATTATTATTATTATTATTATTATTATTATTATTATTATTATTATTATTATTATTATTGACAGATTTCTTATGTAGTTCCTTTTCTGTAATATAGGCACGTCAAAATAAAATAAAGAACAAGTATATACATGATCTTTCAAGAAGACCCTTAAGGATGGTGAAATTATATAACGTCTACTTTGTCAATGGTTATAAGTTTCATACAGAATCATATGGTGCTAACAAAGTGACAATGAATAGTGGAGTGTGTATAAGTAGCGACTCTTGTGATTACTATGGCAGGTTGTTGGAAATACTAGAAGTTGAATATCCTGGTTTGCCAATCAAAAGCACAGTCTTGTTCAACTGTGAATGGTATGATCCAACTCCTAATGTTGGGGTCAAGGTCCATAAGCAATATAAGCCGGTTGACATAAACAAACAAAGAAAGTTTAGAAAGTTTGAACCATTTGTTTTAGCTGTGCAAGCAACTCAAGTTTGTTACATTCCATACCCTAGCATGAAGCAAAACATGTCTGATTGCTTAGCTGTATGTAAAGTTAAACCACGTGGATGGATTGATGTACAAAATACTACTAATAATAAAAATGATGATGCTTTTCAAGATGATGAAGCGGAACCAAATGAAATCATTAGCCATATGGAAGAAGCATCCACAAGTTCACGTGATGAAACAGTCGAGTATGGCGACATCTCAAGCAATGCTTCTAGTGATGATAATGATGATGACAATGAGGGTGAGTTTGGGTACAATTCATCAATAAACGAAGAAGAAGACGGAAATGATGATATGTATGATGATGATAATGAGTAAGACTTCATTAACGATTTGTTTGAAACTTTAGAGATTTGTTTTTTTGGTTTTAGTTGCTTTAGAAATTGGAACGATATTAGTATTGATTTGTTTGTCACACCATCACAGTTTAATTATTTTAGTTTATTATAACATTGTAATCTATATGCATATATAGGACAAACCAATTTATACTCTGTGTTGCTTTTTCCTAGCAAGGGTATTTTAGTCTTTCTAATTTTTTTTGTAGTCCTTTTGGTGGAAACTTTGGTTAACGATGTGGGGAAATGCTAATATGTTAAGGGGTAAATACGGAATTTCCTTAAATAAAATTGGACATATTGAAAATCAAAAAAAGATATCGTATGATGTTATGCCCAGCAACTTGATCCAATTAAGATTGATCAGGCCCATCCTGACACAACTTGGGTCGGTCCAAACTAACCAGTCCAATAACATTTCCAACTTTGTTCTTGTTCAGGTCCAGTTTTTGTGTTATTTTTCAATTTACTTTATGTTTGATTTAGTAAAAATAGTTGGTTTTTGTGCTTTATACGGATGAATATGGGCAGATTAGGACAATAACAAATCATTCTGGTGGGATACAGGGTGGTATTTCTAATGGAGATGTCATATACATGAGAATAGCCTTCAAAAAAACATCTACAATTGGAGTAAGTATTATTAAATTATGAGAAAAATAGTTGATTGATTTCTTTGACTACAATTGGAGTAACTATTGTTTGAAAATTTCCATGAGATTTGGCATATGGATATAATTTCGAGCATATATGAATAAGTAGATAATAATAAGTAATGTCAACAACATCTATAACAAGGAAGGGTATTTTGGGTATTTTCAAAGGAAAAAGGTTTCATACTGCAATAATTTCAGTTACGGGAGTGAGTTTCAACTACAAAATCATTTTGGTACCCATTCCATATATATAAAATCATTACCATGTAAATCATACGGATATATATTTACATATATCTTATCATTGATTGAATTTTTTTAATCCTTGTTTCAAATCCCGCCAAACCAAATCTCCCTGTATCTAATCCTTGAAAACCGATTCCCATTAATTACGCATAACTTCCCCACGTCAAGAATAATTCTGCTGGTGGACGTCTTTGTTCGTCCTGCTTTCCTATTGACTTCTAGGGCTGTTCGTTGCTTCTTACTATTGTGCTCCCACAGATTCTGGTAAATTTTCTTTTATTTCTTCCATCTTCTTCTTAATCTTTATCTTTTACTAGGTTAAAACCCGTGGAACCCACAGGTGCTGTTTTTGAATTGAATTTAAAAATTAATTATTTAATAAAATATTATATCAATAATTCTGATAACTTATAAATTGTAATATTGAATATTTAAATAATTTTTTTATTGGTAATTATTTAAATAACCACATATGCAATATCGGCCAAAAATTTAAAATATTAAGAAAAAATTTTAAAAAATTTTACAAGCAAATATAATTAAAAGTTTATAAAATAAAATGAAAAACCTTTTGAACAGATTCGTGAAGAAAAATGCGAAGTCAAGAAGGACTGTGAAATGTGATTTGTTCAATATTGGAGTCAAATGCAGTTCACGTGTAAAAGCAAAAATGTTCGCATTTGGTAATACAAATCAAAATTGGGTTTCGCATATGAGGTTGTATGGATTGGGGTTAAAGATGCGAAGGTGATTATGGTTAATATTCATTTCGTATTTGGTGAGACAAACAACTCAAATGCGAATGAACTAAAAAAAAAATGACTGGAACATGCGAAGAAAGAGGGTGAATGAAGAATGTGAATTTTACAGTAGAATGCGAATTGGGGAAGAAAGCTAAGAATTTCGAATTTTTATTATACAAATTGATTGATTTATTTATCTTTCTTAATTGTTAACTGCGATATATCAAATACTTATCAAGTTAGGGGCAATATGGTCTTTACATATATAGCAATATTTTTATTATACAAATTGATTCATTGATTGATTTGTCTTAATTGTTAATTGCGATATATCAAGCAGATGAAGTAAGATCGATTGTTTTGAAATGCGATGTCAAATCTGTTGAAGGGTGTAATGATTATTGTTTTCGAATGGTATGTGTTCGATTGGTTATTGGGTTTGTATATAGGGATCGATTTTTGTGACAACCGTCAATTTTCGGTCAAGTCAAAGTCAACAAAAGTCAACAAGTCAAACCGGTCAACCCAATTTGCCGTGAGTACTAGAGTTACGTTATGTAACTTCTAAACAACTCTCTATCCTAATGAGAGATCATAAATTGAAAAGTGCGTACATCTAGATCCCCTTAACCTAAAACGATGGTACGTAGAAAGCCAAACCGATACAACAATGTTACATACTCATCGGGAGTATGCAAGATCCCTAATCAAGGCTTAACGGGGTTTAAGGACCTTGCAGTGCGTAGCCAGACACTCAAAAAGGTCACCAGTGAAACCTCTCCCACATATCTCTAAGTATGTGAAACCTCTCCCACATATCTCTAAGTATGTGAAACCTCTCCCATATATCTCTAAGTATGTGAAACCTCTCCCACATATCTCTAAGTATGTGAAACCTCTCCCACATATCTCTAAGTATGTGAAACCTCTCCCACATATCTCTAATTATGTGAAATCTCTCCCAAATATCTCTTTGTATGAGAAATCTCTCCAAGTATGTCAAATCTCTCCCAAATCTCCCTAAGTATGTGAAATCTCTCCCAAATATCTCTTTGTACGGGAAATCTCTCCAAGTACGTCAAACCTCTCCCAAATCTCTCTAAGTATGTCAAATCTCTCCCAAATCTCTCCAAGTATGTCAAATCTCTCCCAAATCTCCCTAAGTATGTGAAATCTCTCCCAAATATCTCTCTGTATGTGAAATCTCTCCAAGTATGTCAAACCTCTCCCAAATCTCTCTAAGTATGTCAAATCTCTCCCAAATCTCTCCAAGTATGTCAAATCTCTCCCAAATCTCCCTAAGTATGTGAAATCTCTCCCAAATATCTCTCTGTATGTGAAATCTCTCCAAGTATGTCAAATCTCTCCCAAATCTCCCCAAGTATGTCGAATCTCTCCCAAATCTCTCTGAGTATGTGGAATCTCTCTCAAATCTCTCTCGAAATCTCTCCCCGACTTTCTATAATCACTCGGGGCATCCCGACCCTCGAAATTGGCGAAAAATAGCCCAAGAATGGAAGTCTACGCGAAAAACGGACTTAAGAAACGAACCCTCCGAACCGAAAGTACTATTCATGAACCGAACCGAAAGCACTATTCATGAGGGTCTGAACCGAAGTTACTGTTCATGAGCCGAACCGAGGACACTGTTCATCCGAACCGAACCCAGCTTGGAAGGAAGGTCCGAACCGAACCCAGCTTGGAAGGAGGATCCGAACCGAACCCGACATAGAAGAAAGGTCCGGACCGAGAGTACTGTTCATCACTGTTCACAACAGTGCCTTCGGTTCTAGCCTGACTTCGGATCGAACCCCCCGCTTTCGCTTCTCGCCTTCACTTCGGACCGAGCCTCGGACCAGCCTCGCTTCGCTTCTTCCCTCCGGCTCGCGCCCCTCGCCTCCGAAACATGCACCATCCGACCGAACTTCGGCCTAGGTCCGAAGGATTCCGCTGGAAAATTCGTTTTTCACCCCGTTTTTGCGTATTTTTGCGTTTTAAACCCATTTTTAATTATTTTAACATAGGGTTTTCACCCAAAACTTTATTTTAAAATATAAGACCCCTAAATTAATAATTTAATCATATTTTAAGGGTAAAATCTTATCCAAATAAGGTTAGGTAAAGTACAAAGGTAGAGTGTTGACTTTACCTTATTGTATGACACAAGCAACCCCATACCCACTCCATGATTAACCCACACTCCTCCCCACCATACCTTGTACTTTTTACCACGCTCACAAGCCATCTCCATGTTTTGAGAGCTGGATATCCATCCTCTCTCCTCATTTTCTTTCATTTGTTCTCATTTCACAAGAAGATCAAACTCCTTTCTCTCTCACTTTCTCTCTCTAGAAACCCGAGATTCAAGGGCTGATCTTGAGAGTTTCCTCCACCTTTGGTAAGCATAATCCATTTCCTTTAAGATTATCTCAATTATTTCCACTCAAATCATGGGTATCTTACACAAACTCCATTATATTTGTGTTAGAGCTTCGAATCTTCAAGCGATTCTTCAAGTGTTCTTGGGTTGAACACTTCTCTTCTTCAACACTTATCTTCTGAAATCACACAAGGTGAGTTCATACCCCTACATTTTCACGTTTTCTCAAGTTTTTAGGGGGGGAATACAAGTTAAAACATTAAGAACATAACTACGTTTTTCTAACAGCTTTCATCAGAAAAGTTCAACTCCATTCACGGACTGTTTTGGACATCTTAAACTTTTTTGTTTTCAAAACTGTTTTAGGTGCATATAGTTCCACTTCTTAGCTTTAAAATGACTACTTGCACATCTCCATACGATTTTTCTACAATTTATGGTGATTTTTACAAAACTGCCTATCATTTCAAACACCAATCCGGACCAGTCTGTGATTATGGACTTTTTCACCCAAGTTACAGGTCATTAAAAATCATGATAAAAATTATGAGTAAACTAGACACATTTTGAAAACTCTCAGAATTTACGGATTTAGTTTTTGACTTCGTATGATTTTTCTATGAATTTTCAAAAACAGTGTAGAAAGGCTGAAAATTTGTTAACAGCTTGTAATATTTTTTTTTACAACACTTTGTATTATGTTGAGCAAAGTGTATAATGTCAAGTTCTAAGTATTGAATGTGATATGTTGTAAACTTTATCATCTTAAATTGGAAATAAGTCATTCATGATAAGATTATTCATTCATTTAGAACACGTGCATATATATAATCTATAATAAGTATAGTTTAATGGATTTTATAATCCTAACGCTTTTTCATAAAAGAGTTCTTATATATTACAAACATTTTGGATAAAACTATAATAGGTATAGTTTTCAATACATCACATAACACACACGTACGAAAAGGGTACATTCATATAGAAAGGTTTTACACTCCCGCATACAACTTGTAAACTTGTTAACCTAAATTGTGAGACATTCTCTTTCCGTACGTCCGAGTGCGGAATATAAAATCCTGTACGTTATAATCAGAGTCTCCTGGAGGGAGAACGTGATAGTTGTTTATAGATCTATATTGGGCTTGACACCCCACACCTTGCTGCTAGCTACAGTTGGACCTGCAGGTCTACGGGTGATAATTGTCATTTCAGTTATTCGACGCCTGAGAAACGTCGTGGCAGGTTCATTTCGTCTTAAGTATGATTATAGTGGCTCACATAAGGATATAACAATACATAAAGTTTACGGGATTTTTATAAAACTTTAATGGGTTTTTATGTCGGTTTTAAAATCACTTTTATCTCGATAAGTACCGATATTACTGTCTACAATCGGTTTTTGGTATTTATGACTACACATCATTTGAAACCACATTTATAGCTTTAAGTATAGGCGATACTTGTTATTTTCTCGGTCCTAAGACTTAGGACTACATATACATCAAGTATTAACAAACAATAGAAGTTTCGGGAACATCATTTAATTCAAGTGCGTTTATGTCAATTTAAGCACATTTCATTTTCCTTTAATAAGAAAGGTTACTTATACATTTTGGTCATCGGTTATGAGACTACATTACATAAACTTTATAATGAAAATATCGGATTTTCTGAATACATATCATATCGTTTTTACAAGGAAAACGGTCTATTTCTCCAATAAAATCTCTTATGAACTCACCAACCTTTGTGTTGACACTTTTCAAAACTACTTGTATTCTCAGGAATTCAGTGAAAACAGGAAACCAACAACGTTTTGAGGATGGGACGATAAGTCGTCAAACAGTTCATTTTGTTTCATAATGTAATTGATTCGAATCATGTCAACATATACATTGGTGTAAATTTTTCAGTTATATTTATGATGGTTGTATTTACTTTGAGCACTATTATACTCGTTGTTGTGATACCCTACATGAAGTCCTCCACCCCCGGACGTTTCCGCCATCCTTGGTTTGGGGGTGTGACAATTTTAAACGGAGGTTAAAGATTGTGGGAACGAATAACTGTTAAATTCGATGTTTTCTGGAACGAAGCCTTGGTTATTAAATGAATCATACCAAGGATCTGTTATTTGATTTTGGAATTGGGGTGAATAATCGAACGATTTGGAGTTGCGAATTTGATTTTGAAAAGCCAATCAGTTGGGTTCGCATATGAAAACAGATAAGTTTTGATTTTGGATTCGCAATTGGGTTAATTGGGTTATTGATTGAGGGACGATTCGTGAAGAAAAATGCGAAGTCAAGAAGGACTGTGAAATGTGATTTGTTCAATATTGGAGTCAAATGCAGTTCACGTGTAAAAGCAAAAATGTTCGCATTTGGTAATACAAATCAAAATTGGGTTTCGCATATGAGGTTGTATGGATTGGGGTTAAAGATGCGAAGGTGATTATGGTTAATATTAATTTCGCATTTGGTGAGACAAACAACTCAAATGCGAATGAACTAAAAAAAAAATGACTGGAACATGCGAAGAAAGAGGGTGAATGAAGAATGCGAATTTTACAGTAGAATGCGAATTGGGGAAGAAAGCTAAGAATTTCACATTTTTATTATACAAATTGATTGATTTATTTATCTGTCTTAATTGTTAACTGCGATATATCAAATACTTATCAAGTTAGGGGCAATATGGTCTTTACATATATAGCCATATTTTTATTATACAAATTGATTGATTGATTGATTTGTCTTAATTGTTAATTGCGATATATCAAGCAGATGAAGTAAGATCGATTGTTTTGAAATGCGATGTCAAATCTGTTGAAGGGTGTAATGATTATTGTTTTCGAATGGTATGTGTTCGATTGGTTATTGGGTTTGTATACAGGGATCGATTTTAAACGGAGGTTAAAGATTGTGGGAACGAATAACTGTTAAATTCGATGTTTTCTGGAACGAAGCCTTGGTTATTAAATGAATCATACGAAGGATCTGTTATTTGATTTTGGAATTGGGGTGAATAATCGAACGATTTGGAGTTGCGAATTTGATTTTGAAAAGCCAATCAGTTGGGTTCGCATATGAAAACAGATAAGTTTTGATTTTGGATTCGCAATTGGGTTAATTGGGTTATTGATTGAGGGACGATTCGTGAAGAAAAATGCGAAGTCAAGAAGGACTGTGAAATGTGATTTGTTCTATATTGGAGTCAAATGCAGTTCACGTGTAAAAGCAAAAATGTTCGCATTTGGTAATACAAATCAAAATTGGGTTTCGCATATGAGGTTGTATGGATTGGGGTTAAAGATGCGAAGGTGATTATGGTTAATATTAATTTCGCATTTGGTGAGACAAACAACTCAAATGCGAATGAACTAAAAAAAAATGACTGGAACATGCGAAGAAAGAGGGTGAATGAAGAATGCGAATTTTACAGTAGAATGCGAATTGGGGAAGAAAGCTAAGAATTTCGCATTTTTATTATACAAATTGATTGATTTATTTATCTGTCTTAATTGTTAACTGCGATATATCAAATACTTATCAAGTTAGGGGCAATATGGTCTTTACATATATAGCCATATTTTTATTATACAAATTGATTGATTGATTGATTTGTCTTAATTGTTAATTGGGATATATCAAGCAGATGAAGTAAGATCGATTGTTTTGAAATGCGATGTCAAATCTGTTGAAGGGTGTAATGATTGTTGTTTTCGAATGGTATGTGTTCGATTGGTTATTGGGTTTGTATACAGGGATCGATTTTAAACGGAGGTTAAAGATTGTGGGAACAAATAACTGTTAAATTCGATGTTTTCTGGAACGAAGCCTTGGTTATTAAATGAATCATATGAAGGATCTGTTATTTGATTTTGGAATTGGGGCGAATAATCGAACGATTTGGAGTTGCGAATTTGATTTTGAAAAGCCAATCAGTTGGGTTCGCATATGAAAACAGATAAGTTTTGATTTTGGATTCGCAATTGGGTTAATTGGGTTATTGATTGAGGGACGATTCATGAAGAAAAATGCGAAGTCAAGAAGGACTGTGAAATGTGATTTGTTCTATATTGGAGTCAAATGCAGTTCACGTGTAAAAGCAAAAATGTTCGCATTTGGTAATACAAATCAAAATTGGGTTTCGCATATGAGGTTGTATGGATTGGGGTTAAAGATGTGAAGGTGATTATGGTTAATATTAATTTCGCATTTGGTGAGACAAACAACTCAAATGCGAATGAACTAAAAAAAAATGACTGGAACATGCGAAGAAAGAGGGTGAATGAAGAATGCGAATTTTACAGTAGAATGCGAATTGGGGAAGAAAGCTAAGAATTTCGCATTTTTATTATACAAATTGATTGATTTATTTATCTGTCTTAATTGTTAACTGCGATATATCAAATACTTATCAAGTTAGGGGCAATATGGTCTTTACATATATAGCCATATTTTTATTATACAAATTGATTGATTGATTGATTTGTCTTAATTGTTAATTGGGATATATCAAGCAGATGAAGTAAGATCGATTGTTTTGAAATGCGATGTCAAATCTGTTGAAGGGTGTAATGATTGTTGTTTTCGAATGGTATGTGTTCGATTGGTTATTGGGTTTGTATACAGGGATCGATTTTAAACGGAGGTTAAAGATTGTGGGAACAAATAACTGTTAAATTCGATGTTTTCTGGAACGAAGCCTTGGTTATTAAATGAATCATATGAAGGATCTGTTATTTGATTTTGGAATTGGGGCGAATAATCGAACGATTTGGAGTTGCGAATTTGATTTTGAAAAGCCAATCAGTTGGGTTCGCATATGAAAACAGATAAGTTTTGATTTTGGATTCGCAATTGGGTTAATTGGGTTATTGATTGAGGGACGATTCATGAAGAAAAATGCGAAGTCAAGAAGGACTGTGAAATGTGATTTGTTCTATATTGGAGTCAAATGCAGTTCACGTGTAAAAGCAAAAATGTTCGCATTTGGTAATACAAATCAAAATTGGGTTTCGCATATGAGGTTGTATGGATTGGGGTTAAAGATGTGAAGGTGATTATGGTTAATATTAATTTCGCATTTGGTGAGACAAACAACTCAAATGCGAATGAACTAAAAAAAAATGACTGGAACATGCGAAGAAAGAGGGTGAATGAAGAATGCGAATTTTACAGTAGAATGCGAATTGGGGAAGAAAGCTAAGAATTTCGCATTTTTATTATACAAATTGATTGATTTATTTATCTGTCTTAATTGTTAACTGCGATATATCAAATACTTATCAAGTTAGGGGCAATATGGTCTTTACATATATAGCCATATTTTTATTATACAAATTGATTGATTGATTGATTTGTCTTAATTGTTAATTGGGATATATCAAGCAGATGAAGTAAGATCGATTGTTTTGAAATGCGATGTCAAATCTGTTGAAGGGTGTAATGATTGTTGTTTTCGAATGGTATGTGTTCGATTGGTTATTGGGTTTGTATACAGGGATCGATTTTAAACGGAGGTTAAAGATTGTGGGAACAAATAACTGTTAAATTCGATGTTTTCTGGAACGAAGCCTTGGTTATTAAATGAATCATATGAAGGATCTGTTATTTGATTTTGGAATTGGGGCGAATAATCGAACGATTTGGAGTTGCGAATTTGATTTTGAAAAGCCAATCAGTTGGGTTCGCATATGAAAACAGATAAGTTTTGATTTTGGATTCGCAATTGGGTTAATTGGGTTATTGATTGAGGGACGATTCGTGAAGAAAAATGCGAAGTCAAGAAGGACTGTGAAATGTGATTTGTTAAATATTGGAGTCAAATGCAGTTCACGTGTAAAAGCAAAAATGTTCGCATTTGGTAATACAAATCAAAATTGGGTTTCGCATATGAGGTTGTATGGTTTGGGGTTAAAGATGCGAAGGTAATTATGGTTAATATTAATTTCGCATTTGGTGAGACAAACAACTCAAATGCGAATGAACTAAAAAAAAATGACTGGAACATGCGAAGAAAGAGGGTGAATGAAGAATGCGAATTTTACAGTAGAATGCGAATTGGGGAAGAAAGCTAAGAATTTTGCATTTTTATTATACAAATTGATTGATTTATTTATCTGTCTTAATTGTTAACTGCGATATATCAAATACTTATCAAGTTAGGGGCAATATGGTCTTTACATATATAGCAATATTTTTATTATACAAATTGATTGATTGATTGATTTGTCTTAATTGTTAATTGCGATATATCAAGCAGATGAAGTAAGATCGATTGTTTTGAAATGCAATGTCAAATCTGTTGAAGGGTGTAATGATTATTGTTTTCGAATGGTATGTGTTCGATTGGTTATTGGGTTCGTATACAGGGATCGATTTTAAACGGAGGTTAAAGATTGTAGGAATGAATAACTGTTAAATTCGATGTTTTCTGGAACGAAGCCTTGGTTATTAAATGAATCATTCGAAGGATCTGTTATTTGATTTTGGAATTGGGGCGAATAAGCGAACGATTTGGAGTTGCGAATTTGATTTTGAAAAGCCAATCAGTTGGGTTCGCATATGAAAACAGATAAGTTTTGATTTTGGATTCGCAATTGGGTTAATTGGGTTATTGATTGAGGGACGATTCATGAAGAAAAATGCGAAGTCAAGAAGGACTGTGAAATGTGATTTGTTCTAAATATGAGTCAAATGCAGTTCACGTGTAAAAGCAAAAATGTTCGCATTTGGTAATACAAATCAAAATTGGGTTTCGCATATGAGGTTGTATGGATTGGGGTTAAAGATGCGAAGGTGATTATGGTTAATATTAATTTCGCATTTGGTGAGACAAACAACTCAAATGCGAATGAACTAAAAAAAAAATGACTGGAACATGCGAAGAAAGAGGGTGAATGAAGAATGCGAATTTTACAGTAGAATGCGAATTGGGGAAGAAAGCTAAGAACTTCGCATTTTTATTATACAAATTGATTGATTTATTTATCTGTCTTAATTGTTAACTGCGATATATCAAATACTTACCAAGTTAGGGGCAACATGGTCTTTACATATATAGCAATATTTTTATTATACAAATTGATTGATTGATTGATTTGTCTTAATTGTTAATTGCGATATATCAAGCAGATGAAGTAAGATCGATTGTTTTGAAATGCGATGTCAAATCTGTTGAAGGGTGTAATGATTATTGTTTTCGAATGGTATGTGTTCGATTGGTTATTGGGTTTGTATACAGGGATCGATTTTAAACGGAGGTTAAAGATTGTGGGAACGAATAACTGTTAAATTCGATGTTTTCTGGAACGAAGCCTTGGTTATTAAATGAATCATATGAAGGATCTATTATTTGATTTTGGAATTGGGGCGAATAATCGAACGATTTGGAGTTGCGAATTTGATTTTGAAAAGCCAATCAGTTGGGTTCGCATATGAAAACAGATAAGTTTTGATTTTGGATTCGCAATTGGGTTAATTGGGTTATTGATTGAGGGACGATTCGTGAAGAAAAATGCGAAGTCAAGAAGGACTGTGAAATGTGATTTGTTCAATATTGGAGTCAAATGCAGTTCACGTGTAAAAGCAAAAATGTTCGCATTTGGTAATACAAATCAAAATTAGGTTTCGCATATGAGGTTGTATGGATTGGGGTTAAAGATGCGAAGGTGATTATGGTTAATATTAATTTCGCATTTGGTGAGACAAACAACTCAAATGCGAATGAACTAAAAAAAATGACTGGAACATGCGAAGAAAGAGGGTGAATGAAGAATGCGAATTTTACAGTAGAATGCGAATTGGGGAAGAAAGCTAAGAATTTCGCATTTTTATTATACAAATTGATTGATTTATTTATCTGTCTTAATTGTTAACTGCGATATATCAAATACTTATCAAGTTAGGGGCAATATGGTCTTTACATATATAGCAATATTTTTATTATACAAATTGATTGATTGATTGATTTGTCTTAATTGTTAATTGCGATATATCAAGCAGATGAAGTAAGATCGATTGTTTTGAAATGCGATGTCAAATCTGTTGAAGGGTGTAATGATTATTGTTTTCGAATGGTATGTGTTCGATTGGTTATTGGGTTCGTATACAGGGATCGATTTTAAACGGAGGTTAAAGATTGTAGGAACGAATAACTGTTAAATTCGATGTTTTCTGGAACGAAGCCTTGGTTATTAAATGAATCATACGAAGGATCTGTTATTTGATTTTGGAATTGGGGCGAATAATCGAACGATTTGGAGTTGCGAATTTGATTTTGAAAAGCCAATCAGTTGGGTTCGCATATGAAAACAGATAAGTTTTGATTTTGGATTAGCAATTGGGTTAATTGGGTTATTGATTGAGGGACGATTCATGAAGAAAAATGCGAAGTCAAGAAGGACTGTGAAATGTGATTTGTTCTAAATATGAGTCAAATGCAGTTCACGTGTAAAAGCAAAAATGTTCGCATTTGGTAATACAAATCAAAATTGGGTTTCGCATATGAGGTTGTATGGATTGGGGTTAAAGATGCGAAGGTGATTATGGTTAATATTAATTTCGCATTTGGTGAGACAAACAACTCAAATGCGAATGAACTAAAAAAAAATGACTGGAACATGCGAAGAAAGAGGGTGAATGAAGAATGTGAATTTTACAGTAGAATGCGAATTGGGGAAGAAAGCTAAGAATTTCGCATTTTTATTATACAAATTGATTGATTTATTTATCTGTCTTAATTGTTAACTGCGATATATCAAATACTTATCAAGTTAGGGGCAATATGGTCTTTACATATATAGCAATATTTTTATTATACAAATTGATTGATTGATTGATTTGTCTTAATTGTTAATTGGGATATATCAAGCAGATGAAGTAAGATCGATTGTTTTGAAATGCGATGTCAAATCTGTTGAAGGGTGTAATGATTATTGTTTTCGAATGGTATGTGTTCGATTGGTTATTGGGTTCGTATACAGGGATCGATTTTAAACGGAGGTTAAAGATTGTAGGAACGAATAACTGTTAAATTCGATGTTTTCTGGAACGAAGCCTTGGTTATTAAATGAATCATACGAAGGATCTGTTATTTGATTTTGGAATTGGGGCGAATAATCGAACGATTTGGAGTTGCGAATTTGATTTTGAAAAGCCAATCAGTTGGGTTCGCATATGAAAACAGATAAGTTTTGATTTTGGATTAGCAATTGGGTTAATTGGGTTATTGATTGAGGGACGATTCATGAAGAAAAATGCGAAGTCAAGAAGGACTGTGAAATGTGATTTGTTCTAAATATGAGTCAAATGCAGTTCACGTGTAAAAGCAAAAATGTTCGCATTTGGTAATACAAATCAAAATTGGGTTTCGCATATGAGGTTGTATGGATTGGGGTTAAAGATGCGAAGGTGATTATGGTTAATATTAATTTCGCATTTGGTGAGACAAACAACTCAAATGCGAATGAACTAAAAAAAAAATGACTGGAACATGCGAAGAAAGAGGGTGAATGAAGAATGCGAATTTTACAGTAGAATGCGAATTGGGGAAGAAAGCTAAGAACTTCGCATTTTTATTATACAAATTGATTGATTTATTTATCTGTCTTAATTGTTAACTGCGATATATCAAATACTTACCAAGTTAGGGGCAACATGGTCTTTACATATATAGCAATATTTTTATTATACAAATTGATTGATTGATTGATTTGTCTTAATTGTTAATTGCGATATATCAAGCAGATGAAGTAAGATCGATTGTTTTGAAATGCGATGTCAAATCTGTTGAAGGGTGTAATGATTATTGTTTTCGAATGGTATGTGTTCGATTGGTTATTGGGTTTGTATACAGGGATCGATTTTAAACGGAGGTTAAAGATTGTGGGAACGAATAACTGTTAAATTCGATGTTTTCTGGAACGAAGCCTTGGTTATTAAATGAATCATATGAAGGATCTATTATTTGATTTTGGAATTGGGGCGAATAATCGAACGATTTGGAGTTGCGAATTTGATTTTGAAAAGCCAATCAGTTGGGTTCGCATATGAAAACAGATAAGTTTTGATTTTGGATTCGCAATTGGGTTAATTGGGTTATTGATTGAGGGACGATTCGTGAAGAAAAATGCGAAGTCAAGAAGGACTGTGAAATGTGATTTGTTCAATATTGGAGTCAAATGCAGTTCACGTGTAAAAGCAAAAATGTTCGCATTTGGTAATACAAATCAAAATTAGGTTTCGCATATGAGGTTGTATGGATTGGGGTTAAAGATGCGAAGGTGATTATGGTTAATATTAATTTCGCATTTGGTGAGACAAACAACTCAAATGCGAATGAACTAAAAAACATGACTGGAACATGCGAAGAAAGAGGGTGAATGAAGAATGCGAATTTTACAGTAGAATGCGAATTGGGGAAGAAAGCTAAGAATTTCGCATTTTTATTATACAAATTGATTGATTTATTTATCTGTCTTAATTGTTAACTGCGATATATCAAATACTTATCAAGTTAGGGGCAATATGGTCTTTACATATATAGCAATATTTTTATTATACAAATTGATTGATTGATTGATTTGTCTTAATTGTTAATTGCGATATATCAAGCAGATGAAGTAAGATCGATTGTTTTGAAATGCGATGTCAAATCTGTTGAAGGGTGTAATGATTATTGTTTTCGAATGGTATGTGTTCGATTGGTTATTGGGTTCGTATACAGGGATCGATTTTAAACGGAGGTTAAAGATTGTAGGAACAAATAACTGTTAAATTCGATGTTTTCTGGAACGAAGCCTTGGTTATTAAATGAATCATACGAAGGATCTGTTATTTGATTTTGGAATTGGGGCGAATAATCGAACGATTTGGAGTTGCGAATTTGATTTTGAAAAGCCAATCAGTTGGGTTCGCATATGAAAACAGATAAGTTTTGATTTTGGATTAGCAATTGGGTTAATTGGGTTATTGATTGAGGGACGATTCATGAAGAAAAATGCGAAGTCAAGAAGGACTGTGAAATGTGATTTGTTCTAAATATGAGTCAAATGCAGTTCACGTGTAAAAGCAAAAATGTTCGCATTTGGTAATACAAATCAAAATTGGGTTTCGCATATGAGGTTGTATGGATTGGGGTTAAAGATGCGAAGGTGATTATGGTTAATATTAATTTCGCATTTGGTGAGACAAACAACTCAAATGCGAATGAACTAAAAAAAAAATGACTGGAACATGCGAAGAAAGAGGGTGAATGAAGAATGTGAATTTTACAGTAGAATGCGAATTGGGGAAGAAAGCTAAGAATTTCGCATTTTTATTATACAAATTGATTGATTTATTTATCTGTCTTAATTGTTAACTGCGATATATCAAATACTTATCAAGTTAGGGGCAATATGGTCTTTACATATATAGCAATATTTTTATTATACAAATTGATTGATTGATTGATTTGTCTTAATTGTTAATTGCGATATATCAAGCAGATGAAGTAAGATCGATTGTTTTGAAATGCGATGTCAAATCTGTTGAAGGGTGTAATGACTATTGTTTTCGAATGGTATGTGTTCGATTGGTTATTGGGTTTGTATACAGGGATCGATTTTAAACGGAGGTTAAAGATTGTGGGAACGAATAACTGTTAAATTCGATGTTTTCTGGAACGAAGCCTTGGTTATTAAATGAATCATACGAAGGATCTGTTATTTGATTTTGGAATTGGGGCGAATAATCGAACGATTTGGAGCTGCGAATTTGATTTTGAAAAGCCAATCAGTTGGGTTCGCATATGAAAACAGATAAGTTTTGATTTTGGATTCGCAATTGGGTTAATCGGGTTATTGATTGAGGGACGATTCGTGAAGAAAAATGCGAAGTCAAGAAGGACTGTGAAATGTGATTTGTTCAATATTGGAGTCAAATGCAGTTCACGTGTAAAAGCAAAAATGTTCGCATTTGGTAATACAAATCAAAATTGGGTTTCGCATATGAGGTTGTATGGATTGGGGTTAAAGATGCGAAGGTGATTATGGTTAATATTAATTTCGCATTTGGTGAGACAAACAACTCAAATGCGAATGAACTAAAAAAAAAATGACTGGAACATGCGAAGAAAGAGGGTGAATGAAGAATGTGAATTTTACAGTAGAATGCGAATTGGGGAAGAAAGCTAAGAATTTCGCATTTTTATTATACAAATTGATTGATTTATTTATCTGTCTTAATTGTTAACTGCGATATATCAAATACTTATCAAGTTAGGGGCAATATGGTCTTTACATATATAGCAATATTTTTATTATACAAATTGATTGATTGATTGATTTGTCTTAATTGTTAATTGCGATATATCAAGCAGATGAAGTAAGATCGATTGTTTTGAAATGCGATGTCAAATCTGTTGAAGGGTGTAATGACTATTGTTTTCGAATGGTATGTGTTCGATTGGTTATTGGGTTTGTATACAGGGATCGATTTTAAACGGAGGTTAAAGATTGTGGGAACGAATAACTGTTAAATTCGATGTTTTCTGGAACGAAGCCTTGGTTATTAAATGAATCATACGAAGGATCTGTTATTTGATTTTGGAATTGGGGCGAATAATCGAACGATTTGGAGCTGCGAATTTGATTTTGAAAAGCCAATCAGTTGGGTTCGCATATGAAAACAGATAAGTTTTGATTTTGGATTCGCAATTGGGTTAATTGGGTTATTGATTGAGGGACGATTCGTGAAGAAAAATGCGAAGTCAAGAAGGACCGTGAAATGTGATTTGTTCAATATTGGAGTCAAATGCAGTTCACGTGTAAAAGCAAAAATGTTCGCATTTGGTAATACAAATCAAAATTGGGTTTCGCATATGAGGTTGTATGGATTGGGGTTAAAGATGCGAAGGTGATTATGGTTAATATTAATTTCGCATTTGGTGAGACAAACAACTCAAATGCGAATGAACTAAAAAAAAATGACTGGAACATGCGAAGAAAGAGGGTGAATGAAGAATGCGAATTTTACAGTAGAATGCGAATTGGGGAAGAAAGCTAACAATTTTGCAATTTTATTATACAAATTGATTGATTTATTTATCTGTCTTAAGTGTTAACTGCGATATATCAAATACTTATCAAGTTAGGGGCAATATGGTCTTTACATATATAGCAATATTTTTATTATACAAATTGATTGATTGATTGATTTGTCTTAATTGTTAATTGCGATATATCAAGCAGATGAAGTAAGATCGATTGTTTTGAAATGTGATGTCAAATCTGTTGAAGGGTGTAATGATTATTGTTTTCGAATGGTATGTGTTCGATTGGTTATTGGGTTTGTATACAGGGATCGATTTTAAACGGAGGTTAAAGATTGTGGGAACGAATAACTGTTAAATTCGATGTTTTCTGGAACGAAGCCTTGGTTATTAAATGAATCATATGAAGGATCTGTTATTTGATTTTGGAATTGGGGCGAATAATCGAACGATTTGGAGTTGCGAATTTGATTTTGAAAAGCCAATCAGTTGGGTTCGCATATGAAAACAGATAAGTTTTGATTTTGGATTCGCAATTGGGTTAATTGGGTTATTGATTGAGGGACGATTCGTGAAGAAAAATGCGAAGTCAAGAAGGACTGTGAAATGTGATTTGTTCAATATTGGAGTCAAATGCAGTTCACGTGTAAAAGCAAAAATGTTCGCATTTGGTAATACAAATCAAAATTGGGTTTCGCATATGAGGTTGTATGGATTGGGGTTAAAGATGCGAAGGTGATTATGGTTAATATTAATTTCGCATTTGGTGAGACAAACAACTCAAATGCGAATGAACTAAAAAAAAATGACTGGAACATGCGAAGAAAGAGGGTGAATGAAGAATGCGAATTTTACAGTAGAATGCGAATTGGGGAAGAAAGCTAAGAATTCCGCATTTTTATTATACAAATTGATTGATTTATTTATCTGTCTTAATTGTTAACTGCGATATATCAAATACTAATCAAGTTAGGGGCAATATGGTCTTTACATATATAGCAATATTTTTATTATACAAATTGATTGATTGATTGATTTGTCTTAATTGTTAATTGCGATATATCAAGCAGATGAAGTAAGATCGATTGTTTTGAAATGCGATGTCAAATATGTTGAAGGGTGTAATGATTATTGTTTTCGAATGGTATGTGTTCGATTGGTTATTGGGTTTGTATACAGGGATCGATTTTAAACGGAGGTTAAAGATTGTGGGAACGAATAACTGTTAAATTCGATGTTTTCTGGAACGAAGCCTTGGTTATTAAATGAATCATACGAAGGTTCTGTTATTTGATTTTGGAATTGGGGCGAATAATCGAACGATTTGGAGTTGCGAATTTGATTTTGAAAAGCCAATCAGTTGGGTTCGCATATGAAAACAGATAAGTTTTGATTTTGGATTCGCAATTGGGTTAATTGGGTTATTGATTGAGGGACGATTCGTGAAGAAAAATGCGAAGTCAAGAAGGACTGTGAAATGTGATTTGTTCAATATTGGAGTCAAATGCAGTTCACGTGTAAAAGCAAAAATGTTCGCATTTGGTAATACAAATCAAAATTGGGTTTCGCATATGAGGTTGTATGGATTGGGGTTAAAGATGCGAAGGTGATTATAGTTAATATTAATTTCGCATTTGGTGAGACAAACAACTCAAATGCGAATGAACTAAAAAAAAATGACTGGAACATGCGAAGAAAGAGGGTGAATGAAGAATGCGAATTTTACAGTAGAATGCGAATTGGGGAAGAAAGCTAAGAATTTCGCATTTTTATTATACAAATTGATTGATTTATTTATCTGTCTTAATTGTTAACTGCGATATATCAAATACTTATCAAGTTAGGGGCAATATGGTCTTTACATATATAGCAATATTTTTATTATACAAATTGATTGATTGATTGATTTGTCTTAATTGTTAATTGCGATATATCAAGCAGATGAAGTAAGATCGATTGTTTTGAAATGCGATGTCAAATCTGTTGAAGGGTGTAATGATTATTGTTTTCGAATGGTATGTGTTCGATTGGTTATTGGGTTTGTATACAGGGATCGATTTTAAACGGAGGTTAAAGATTGTGGGAACGAATAACTGTTAAATTCGATGTTTTCTGGAACGAAGCCTTGGTTATTAAATGAATCATACGAAGGATCTGTTATTTCATTTTGGAATTAGGGCGAATAATCGAACGATTTGGAGTTGCGAATTTGATTTTGAAAAGCCAATCAGTTGGGTTCGCATATGAAAACAGATAAGTTTTGATTTTGGATTCGCAATTGGGTTAATTGGGTTATTGATTGAGGGACGATTCGTGAAGAAAAATGCGAAGTCAAGAAGGACCGTGAAATGTGATTTGTTCAATATTGGAGTCAAATGCAGTTCACGTGTAAAAGCAAAAATGTTCGCATTTGGTAATACAAATCATAATTGGGTTTCGCATATGAGGTTGTATGGATTGGGGTTAAAGATGCGAAGGTGATTATGGTTAATATTAATTTCGCATTTGGTGAGACAAACAACTCAAATGCGAATGAACTAAAAAAAAATGACTGGAACATGCGAAGAAAGAGGGTGAATGAAGAATGCGAATTTTACAGTAGAATGCGAATTGAGGAAGAAAGCTAAGAATTTTGCATTTTTATTATACAAATTGATTGATTTATTTATCTGTCTTAATTGTTAACTGCGATATATCAAATACTTATCAAGTTAGGGGCAATATGGTCTTTACATATATAGCAATATTTTTATTATACAAATTGATTGATTGATTGATTGATTTGTCTTAATTGTTAATTGCGATATATCAAGCAGATGAAGTAAGATCGATTGTTTTGAAATGCGATGTCAAATCTGTTGAAGGGTGTAATGATTATTGTTTTCGAATGGTATGTGTTCGATTGGTTATTGGGTTTGTATACAGGGATCGATTTTAAACGGAGGTTAAAGATTGTGGGAACGAATAACTGTTAAATTCGATGTTTTCTGGAACGAAGCCTTGGTTATTAAATGAATCATACGAAGGATCTGTTATTTGATTTTGGAATTGGGGCGAATAATCGAACGATTTGGAGTTGCGAATTTGATTTTGAAAAGCCAATCAGTTGGGTTCGCATATGAAAACAGATAAGTTTTGATTTTGGATTCGCAATTGGGTTAATTGGGTTATTGATTGAGGGACGATTCGTGAAGAAAAATGCGAAGTCAAGAAGGACTGTGAAATGTGATTTGTTCAATATTGGAGTCAAATGCAGTTCACGTGTAAAAGCAAAAATGTTCGCATTTGGTAATACAAATCAAAATTGGGTTTCGCATATGAGGTTGTATGGATTGGGGTTAAAGATGCGAAGGTGATTATGGTTAATATTAATTTCGCATTTGGTGAGACAAACAACTCAAATGCGAATGAACTAAAAAAAAATTATGACTGGAACATGCGAAGAAAGAGGGTGAATGAAGAATGCGAATTTTACAGTAGAATGCGAATTGGGGAAGAAAGCTAAGAATTCCGCATTTTTATTATACAAATTGATTGATTTATTTATCTGTCTTAATTGTTAACTGCGATATATCAAATACTTATCAAGTTAGGGGCAATATGGTCTTTACATATATAGCAATATTTTTATTATACAAATTGATTGATTGATTGATTTGTCTTAATTGTTAATTGCGATATATCAAGCAGATGAAGTAAGATCGATTGTTTTGAAATGCGATGTCAAATCTGTTGAAGGGTGTAATGATTATTGTTTTCGAATGGTATGTGTTCGATTGGTTATTGGGTTTGTATACAGGGATCGATTTTAAACGGAGGTTAAAGATTGTGGGAACGAATAACTGTTAAATTCGATGTTTTCTGGAACGAAGCCTTGGTTATTAAATGAATCATACGAAGGATCTGTTATTTCATTTTGGAATTAGGGCGAATAATCGAACGATTTGGAGTTGCGAATTTGATTTTGAAAAGCCAATCAGTTGGGTTCGCATATGAAAACAGATAAGTTTTGATTTTGGATTCGCAATTGGGTTAATTGGGTTATTGATTGAGGGACGATTCGTGAAGAAAAATGCGAAGTCAAGAAGGACCGTGAAATGTGATTTGTTCAATATTGGAGTCAAATGCAGTTCACGTGTAAAAGCAAAAATGTTCGCATTTGGTAATACAAATCATAATTGGGTTTCGCATATGAGGTTGTATGGATTGGGGTTAAAGATGCGAAGGTGATTATGGTTAATATTAATTTCGCATTTGGTGAGACAAACAACTCAAATGCGAATGAACTAAAAAAAATGACTGGAACATGCGAAGAAAGAGGGTGAATGAAGAATGCGAATTTTACAGTAGAATGCGAATTGAGGAAGAAAGCTAAGAATTTTGCATTTTTATTATACAAATTGATTGATTTATTTATCTGTCTTAATTGTTAACTGCGATATATCAAATACTTATCAAGTTAGGGGCAATATGGTCTTTACATATATAGCAATATTTTTATTATACAAATTGATTGATTGATTGATTGATTTGTCTTAATTGTTAATTGCGATATATCAAGCAGATGAAGTAAGATCGATTGTTTTGAAATGCGATGTCAAATCTGTTGAAGGGTGTAATGATTATTGTTTTCGAATGGTATGTGTTCGATTGGTTATTGGGTTTGTATACAGGGATCGATTTTAAACGGAGGTTAAAGATTGTGGGAACGAATAACTGTTAAATTCGATGTTTTCTGGAACGAAGCCTTGGTTATTAAATGAATCATACGAAGGATCTGTTATTTGATTTTGGAATTGGGGCGAATAATCGAACGATTTGGAGTTGCGAATTTGATTTTGAAAAGCCAATCAGTTGGGTTCGCATATGAAAACAGATAAGTTTTGATTTTGGATTCGCAATTGGGTTAATTGGGTTATTGATTGAGGGACGATTCGTGAAGAAAAATGCGAAGTCAAGAAGGACTGTGAAATGTGATTTGTTCAATATTGGAGTCAAATGCAGTTCACGTGTAAAAGCAAAAATGTTCGCATTTGGTAATACAAATCAAAATTGGGTTTCGCATATGAGGTTGTATGGATTGGGGTTAAAGATGCGAAGGTGATTATGGTTAATATTAATTTCGCATTTGGTGAGACAAACAACTCAAATGCGAATGAACTAAAAAAAAATTATGACTGGAACATGCGAAGAAAGAGGGTGAATGAAGAATGCGAATTTTACAGTAGAATGCGAATTGGGGAAGAAAGCTAAGAATTTCGCATTTTTATTATACAAATTGATTGATTGATTGATTTGTCTTAATTGTTAATTGCGATATATGAAATACTTATCAAGTTAGGGGCAATATATTTTATTTGAGTTATAACCAAAATCAACTAACTTGTCCAATTTAAAACAATAAAAGTATCCAAAAAATGTGTCTTATAACCAAGCAATTAAAATATCTTTATAACCAAAGCAAATGATCAAAATATATTAAATGTGTCTTATAACCGATAGAGAACTCACTTTTCAATTTTTGGAATCAAGAGTGGAGTTTCCTATGCGGTTGACTTTCTTTTAGCCTTAGTTGAACTTAAATCATATCCAGAATCAACATCATAAATTTCTTGGAGGCTGCACTTCAAATCACTTGATATTTTGCAAGGACCTGTTGCGGTTGACTTAGTAACAGCAGCCATATTGGGTTTTATAACTATATAACTTTCATCTTCCTTTAAAAGATGACGAAATCTGGAGAAATTCTGATTGAAGACACGAGCTTGGTATTGTGTACCCTGTTTAAAAAAAAATTAAAAATTATTATGTTCATGAAATCATACAATGAGAACGTGATAGATACAGATAAATAAGAACATGGAGGAAATAGAAATATTGGTAATTCTGATTTTTGAATACACTAACCTGATATTTAATTCTTGAAGTGTTGGGCTGAAGTTCTGTTTTGTATTGCGTCTTTTGGGCTCGTAAATTAGCCTTGTATTCTCCGGTTTGGGCCTGTCCAACCGAGAGCCTTTTATGTATTGTATATAAGTTGTCGCTTGCATGCATATTAGGTTAAGATTCAAGATTTCTGTTTTGGCATTCCAGAGTTTACGATATTGCTCTCTTGTAATCTTCCAATCCTTTACAGTTGATGTTCTTAATCGAGCTCTTCTAAGGATTTTATTTAATCATTCGACACGTTTGATTCAAGCTGTTTGTTCTTATTATTGCGTTCCGCCTTGTTATTTATGTTGTGTTCTTGCAGTTTCATATTCATATACTTGTTCACGATCTAATCGATCTTTATAGATTAAAAAGTTATAGTTTTAATCTCATCAATTGGTATCAGAGCAGGAGGCTGTGTAATCGATACACTTCTTTTCTGTGAAAAAGATTTTCATTAGGGTTTTCCGCAATCATCGATATTTATTGAGCCGTCATCTTAATTGACGTATCTTACTATTTATTGTTTTGCCCTAATCTGCTTTATTACAAGTCTGATCTTTGAACAGGTTATTACGATCATTATGGACGCAACGCAATCAAACCCTATTAATATTTCCAACAGCATTGGTTCGACGACAAAGATTCCAATCTTATACACCCATGACTATGAAGTATGGGCACATCATTTTGAAGATTACGTGATTGGATCGGAGGACAATGGTTTTCTCATATGGGAAGCCATTATCAATGGACCATTTTCTCATTCCGCGACATCCAGAGTTATTAAGACGCAAAAAGAATACAACGATTTGCTTAAGGACGTGACGAATATTGCGCAGGATGAGAAAGATAAATTCCAGTGCAATATTAAGGCACTAAGGTTAATCAGATTCGCCCTTCAGTCCGACACATTCAGACTAGTCAGCTCATGCACTACGGCGAAGGAAGTGTGGGATAGACTTCGCGAACTATATTCAACAGACGAAGATCTTGAACACTCCATCCAAACCTTGCTTCTATCTGAGTTTGGAGAATTCAGGCAAGGGGCCGAAGAAACTGTGACCCAGACGTTTGATCGCTTCAATCATCTTCTCAGCAAGATGATCAAACACGACATTGAAAGGAAGCTCATCGAACAAAAGGTTACTTTCTTGAACGGACTGAGATCTGAATGGAGAGCAGTAGTTTCCACAGTCAAAGCCCATGAACAGTTTAAATCATACTCTTTGGCGAAACTGGTGGGTATTCTAAAGTCCCAAGAGAAGATTGTTGTTCAAGAGAAGAACGTTGTGTCTAGTCTTGGTTCGTTGGCCCTCCTATCTAAAAGTAAAGCCGTGATGGAGGATGAAGAGCTCAACTTGGAAGAATATGACCTCACAACTGAGGATTATGCCATGATGGTATCCAATCCTAAGAGGTTCATAAAGAAGAGATTCCCCAGCAACAAAAACCGAAACTGGCAGGGGAGTTATAGCTCTGAAAAGGCGAACAATGAACCGAAGGCTGAGGAGTCCAAGAAGGAACCGAAGGCAGATGGCGATTCCGGAGTAAGCTGTTTTTACTGTGGTGGCAAGAACCACTATGCTAAGGACTGTGTTCTTAAAAAGATGGCTGAAAAGGATGACGGAAAGGATGAGGAAGCCGTACTGCAGAAGAGGTTGGATGAGTTGAGGAAGAAAAAGTCTACCGCTAACCCTTCTATTAATGCTCTTATTGTGCAGGGTTCGGTTAATGACGATGAGTTCGGTAGCACCGAAGTTTGGTCTACTGACTCAGAAGACGAAGAAGTGAGGAAGCCTACTCATGGAAAGGCTTATGTGGCTAAGGAGGAAAGCAGTGGTGGAAAATGCTTCATGGTGTCAAGCGCATCTCAGATGAGGGGATACAATACCGATGGAGGAAGCTATGGACCGAAAGTGCAGGAAGATATGTGCTTCACAGCCAAACCACTCAGCCAACAGTTCAATGAGCTTGATGAACTGATAAAGAAGGTACAATCTGTTTTTATTTCATTTAAAGTACCATCATCCTCATATGAGAAAGAACTAAAAAACGTTAACACAAGAATTTCTCATTTAGATAGTAGCTTAACTCAAACTAGAGTCACCAATTCTAACCTGACTGATCAATTAAGCAGGGTGGCGTCGAAGAGTGAGGAGCGGCGTATGTGGATTGAGTTAAAAGAGTCGGAATTAATTAAAGTCAAAGACGAAAACATTTATTTGCAGAGAGACAATTTGAAATTGTTAAAACAACGAAATGTTTTTTGTTTAATAGCTAAACGTTTATATTCCAATATTACTCAGCTGCACTTGGACTGTGAGATAGGCAAAAAGATCCACCGTATGATTTTACCATTCCTAGAATTTAAGGAGGATGAAATCGATGCCGAAGCTTACAATTGTGAGAGTGTGATTTCGTCTGATGATGTCAACCCAACTTATCAAATTGGACTGGACAAAATTGAGTCCTTCATTAAATCCAAAGACCATAAGGACATGCTCAAAAATCTGTTGGACGAAAATGATAGACTTAAACTGAGAACCGAAACCATACAAAAGTTTGACTCTCTAAATGCCAAAGTAAGCTCAGAAAATAAAATTGATGTTGAAAATGCATCTGAGCTTAATGAGGACGAAAACATGAGTGAAATTTCTGTAGAGGATACGGTTGACTGCTCAGAATTTGTGAAAAGCGAAACTGAAAACCACAAAAATCTTGTTTCTGAAAATTCTGTGGAATTCGCTAGATTGTCCCAACAAAAGTCCCCGAAATTAGTAGAAAAGGCTGTTGTGTATCAAAAGGTCAGAACCACTCCGAATCAGGTATACAAAGTGACTGGAGTAACCGAACATCAGACAGCTGAACTCACGGCTATTGTTAACGAAGACAATGCTGATGGCTGTGATGAGTTCTTCTGGGAAGCTCCTATTGACAATGGAAACGAAACCGTTGGCCTATCTGAAAGAACGTCTTGGATGAAGAAAGGGAGATACATACCTGAACCCTTGAACAAGCCTGATAATTTCAGTGAACCAAGCACAAGTGGTACAAAAGACACTCCTCAAGAGGTTGATCATTCAGTAAAAGAAGACATTCCTTCAACGCCAACAGCTCGAAGTGAAACTTCATCAGATACTCCTTCCACTTCCTCAGGGCAAACTGAATCTTCTTCAGATATTCCCTCTGCTCCCTCGTTTCAAAGAAAAACTCCTAACGTTCAAAAGGAATCAGCAAAGGTGACATCAAAAGCAAAAGTGAACGTTCATCATCAACCTAAACAGATGAGGGATAAAAAGATAGAAAGGAACCTAAGATACAGGAAAAACCTTTCTGAAAGGAAACAATTCTGGCACTCCCAGAATGCATACTATTCACACAAGGACAAGAATCTGAAGTATGAAAATAATCCCGTAAGAAAGCACGATAATTCCAACAACCGAAAGCCAAGGTTCGGTTCGCAAGAAGATACCAACCGAAAGCAAAGGTTCGGTTCTGAAAAGGATTTCAACCGAAACCAAAGGTTCGGTTCCAAGAACAACTCCAACCGAACTCAAAGGTTCAGTTCTGAAGTCAGAAGAGAACAAGACTCAAAAGTTAAACCCACCAACGATCAAAAGCAAAAGGGTCACCTAGAGTCATCTACAAGGAAGACACCTCCATCCAAATCCAAATCCTCTCTTCCTAATTCTTCTCGTTCATCTCCATCTTGCTCTAACACTAATTCCATGGGTTCTCAAAAACCACGTCCATCTGCTGAAAAGAAGGGAAAGCAGAAAGTCGGCGAATTCAAACCTGAGTCTAAAGCGAACACAACCAATCCTAACAAAATAAAAGTTTCCACCATTAAAAAGAAAGATGAAACAACTTTAATTAAAAGAACATATCTTGTTGATATCTCTCTAACTATTCCTGTTCCCATGAAAACCTCACATGGACCCAAGAAACTTTGGGTTCCTAAATCTGCTTAATTTTTGCAGGTTATAAGTAACGAGCAGTTTGACGAAGAATGGTACATCGACAGCGGCTGCTCGCATCACATGACAGGAAGGAAGGAGGAACTCAGGGAATACAGATCTCTTGCAAATGGTGGCAACGTTAAGTTTGGAAATAACTCTTTCGGCACCATAAAGGGATATGGGATGATAACGAATGGTGATTTTACCATAAGAAAGGTGGCCTATGTGGAAGGACTTCAACACAACCTCATCAGTGTATCTCAGCTTGTTGGAGGTACAGGTCTCAAAGTTTCATTCGATGATGAAGGTTCCGAAATCATAGAGAAAACAACAAAGAAAGTGATTCTAAAGTCAGAGCGAAAGGGTGAAATGTTTCCGTTGAACATGAAACTCATCAAAGGAAACCCAGCTATTTGTCTGCTATCAAAAGCTCAATCCTACGAAAGCTGGTTGTGGCACAGAAGACTCTCTCATCTCAATTTCAAAGATATCAACCGACTTGTCACTGGAGGTCATGTTAGGGGTCTTCCATTGCTCAAGTTTGACAGAGAGCATTTATGTGCTGCATGTGAAATGGGAAAGCAGAGTCGTCAAAGTCACCCATCCATTGTTAACACAAAAGTTGTTGAACCACTCGAATTGCTTCATATCGATTTATGTGGTCCTTCATCTATTGAAAGCATCGGTGGTAGCAAGTACATTCTTGTTGTCGTTGATGACTTCTCTAGATTTACATGGGTGTTCTTTCTAAAGCTCAAATCTGAAGCGACTCAAAAGCTGAAAGTGTTTATCAAGCAAATTGAAGTCCAGCTCAAGAAGGTCGTTCGCAACATCAGGAGCGACAATGGTCTCGAATTCAAGAACAGGGAGTTTGAAGCGTTTCTTGCAGAAAAGGGAATTAGCCATAATTTCTCAGCTCCCTACACACCACAGCAGAATGGAATAGTCGAAAGACGAAACCGATCTCTGTGTGAAGCTGCCCGAACTATGTTAAGTTTCGCTTCCTTACCTCTATATTTTTGGGCTGACGCTATTTCTGCTGCTTGTTATACACAAAACAGGTCCTATCTCAACAAGCGATTCACGCTCACACCATATGAGATACTAAACAACAGGAAACCCAATGTGAAATTTTTCCACGTTTTTGGCTCAAGGTGTTTCATCTTTAACTCTAAAGAACACCGCAACAAGTTTGATGTCAAAGCCGACGAGGGAATCTTTCTGGGTTACTCACTCACTTCAAAGGCGTACAGGGTCCTAAACAAACGATCAAGAAGGATTGAAGAGACATACTATGTGACCTTCGACGATAGCTATGTCAAGAAGCTACAGGCCATAGATGACACTGCCAGGGAAATCTTCCCTCAAACTGGTCAAGTCACAGTCTCAATCGCCAATATGTACGAGAATTTTCTGGATCTCTTTGATGAACCGGAAAAAGCTTCTCTCTCAGAAGCAGGGGCAGCCGACAACAAAATAGATCATATGAAGCCGATTGTCGAAGATGCTGCAAGAAGAATGCATGAAGGAGAATCGCCTACTGATGATTCTCCAACCAACAATGCTTCAGTCGAGGGGGAGCCAAATTCTCTTGTCGAGGGGGAGCCTCGCTCACAAGTCCAGGGGGAGCCAAGCTCTACTACTTCAACCGAAGGTCCTTCATCAACCGAAGGTAACTCTCCAACCGAAGATGTACCTCCTCACGAAGGTGCTTCAATGCCTGAAAATCCAGCACCACAAGAAACCCCTGAACCTCATGTTTGTCAAGACTCATCAATTGAGGGGGAGCATGATGATATGACGCTTGATTTTGATAGCCAATCCGAGCCTGAAGAGATGATCAACGCTGAACTAGATCCATCCTTTTATCCGAATTACCCTCCTCTTACAAAATGGACCAGAGATCATCCTATCTCTCAAGTAGTTGGTGATGTATCTGAAAAGGTTCTGACCCGATCTCAACTGAAGGCAAAACAGACATCCTTATTCTCAAAAGTTGAGTTTTGTATGTTTAACTCATTTGTATCAAAAGTCGAACCGAAGACAGTGAACACTGCCCTCGATCACTCTGATTGGGTTCAAGCTATGCAAGACGAACTAAATGAGTTTGAGAGGAACAAAGTCTGGCGCCTCATTCCAACTCCTCCGGATGCTTCAGTTGTTGGTCTCAAATGGGTTTTTAGAAACAAAATGGACAAGGAAGGTAATGTCATAAGGAACAAGGCTCGCCTGGTTGTCAAAGGATACTGTCAGGAGGAAGGGATAGATTACGAAGAGACGTTCGCTCCAGTAGCTAGGCTAGAATCGGTTAGAATATTTCTGGCCTATGCTGCTCACAAAAACTTTGAGGTCTTCCAAATGGACGTCAAGTGCGCATTTCTCAATGGAGAACTTGAAGAAACGGTGTATGTGGAGCAACCTCCTGGGTTCGTGAACGAAAAGTATCCAAATCATTGCTACATTCTGGATAAAGCTGTGTACGGCCTCAAACAAGCTCCGAGAGCCTGGTATGAAACGCTTACAAAATTTTTAAAGATGTCTAAATTCAAACAAGGTTCGGTTGACCCAACCTTCTTTCGCAAAAAGGAAGGTAACCACCTTATGATAGTTCAAATTTATGTCGATGACATTATCTTTGGCTCTACGAATCCCAGCTTAACAGTTGAATTCAGAAAGTTGATGGAGACTAAGTTTGAAATGAGCTCAATGGGTCCTATTAATTTTTTCCTTGGTTTAAATATAAGACAGGGACCCGAAGGCATCTTTATCAATCAGGAAGCTTACACGAAGACTCTCCTAGCAATGTTTGGCATGATGGGAGACTCAAAAGTCAAAGTCCCTATGGCATTCGGCACCAAACTTACCCCTTCACTAGATAAACCGGCCGTCGACATCACGCTCTATCGTCAAATGATAGGCTCGCTGATGTATCTAACTCCTAGCAGGCCTGATATCATGTTTTCTGTATGTTATTGTGCTCGATTTCAGGCTAACCCACGCGAACCTCACATGTTGGCAGTGAAGAACATCCTACGCTATCTCAAGCGAACCGCCTCCTTGGGTCTATGGTATCCATCCAACTCTGGCTTCTTCGTTCAATCCTATTCTGATGCAGACCTTGGAGGATGTGGACTCGACCGTAAAAGCACAACTGGTGGCTGTCAATTTCTTGATGGGAAGTTGGTCAGCTGGCAATCCAAGAAACAAACATGTGTGTCGCTGTCTACTGCTGAAGCGGAATACATTGCCGCTGCATCCTGCACATCACAAGTGATTTGGATCCAGAGTCAACTTCGAGACTATGGACTCAATATGAAGAAGATCCCTCTATATTGTGACTCTGAAAGTGCAATTAGGATCTGTCATAACCCGGTGCAACACTCTAAAACCAAACACATAGCACTGAGGTATCACTTCATCAAAGATCATGTGGAAGATGGAAATGTCGAAGTTCACTTCGTAAGAACCACTGATCAACTGGCTGACGTCTTCACCAAAGCTCTTCCAGAAGCCTCATTCAATAAAATTTTGCAAGGACTAGGTATGATGGAATCAGAGTCAGTACCTCACACTACCTCTCAATCTCAAACGTAAGAAGCGAAACCAACCGAACGTTCGGGTTCGGTTCAACCATTTCACTCGCTCATTACTTCAAAGGTAGTTTTTCTCTGTTGTATCTTTCTTGTGCAAATTTGATTTTCTTTATGTAAAAAGTTTTTTTTTATTGCATATCTAAACTCTTTGGTTTCTTAAAATTTTCAAGAACCGAAACCTCCAGAAGGTTCGGGTTCGGTTTTTCAAAATTTTCAAGAACCGAAACCAACCGAAGGTTCGGGTTCGGTTTTTCAAAATTTTCCTGAACCGAAATCAACCGAAGGTTCGGGTTCGGTTTTTCAACTTTTTCCAACCGAAACCAACCGAACGCTCGGGTTCGGTTTTTCAATCTTTTTCCATTTTCTTTTACTCTTCTAAAATTTTTTTTAGGTCTTATTTTTAATTTTTTTTTTATTATTTATTTTTATCATTTTTTATATAAATTTCAAAAACTCCAAAAATATTTTCTCTCATTTTTTTGTGTGTGCTCATTTGTTTATGGGAATATATTCCATGCCTTACTTAAGTGTCCCTAGAAGCATGCTGCTGTATGTGTCCCAAGCCTCATAAGATTTTGAATACTAGCCTTCATGACCTGGTATACACAAACCTTGTCTTCCCAATTAGGCTAACTCATTTATTCTAATCGTGAGCTACCTCACTCTATTCTCACATGAGTTCAGAGTCTCCTGCTTGGTCCTTACGTTTGCAGCAGAGGTACTATGTCTTCTTTCACCATCTCCATTACAATTCTCCATAACATTCGTTTCATCACTGTAACCCTTGAGACTCTCAGAAACTACCACTGAGGTTTATGGTTACACAACCTCTGTGTTTATGATCTTAGTTTCGTGCCACTACGAACTGAGTGAAACCCAAAATTCAACACCAACGAATTGACGGTGATCAATTAACTTGATCAAGTTTTCACCATTGAATTAACGAAAGTACCTTCATGAAATCTAAATTTCTTTTCCTTTTTGAGTGGTTCCAATGAAATTGTTACACACCACAACATTTCTTCCCAAGGGATCCAGTTTTAAATTTTTATCTGAGATTTCATATTCATCCAAGCCACTACAGAATCAACTCAAACCTACTTGTTCAACAGACTACACTGGTCTCACAAGTACTTTGTTCACATTCGTTCTTATATCAAGAATTGAATTGATGAATCAAAGCGAAACCACCCTTAATTTGCCTTATTAAAAGAAGCCTTTCAACATTTATTAATAAATGTCTGATCGTAATTCAACGGGATTCCACACTAACACTTTGCGGTCTCTCTTGACCATGAAGGAAGAGATTCGTGCCCGGGATCATCAGTTTTGTGTCATCATTGACATCACAGATTATCCAAAAAAGAGTTGCTTTATTTCTTTATTCTTTTACACTCTTTGCACGAAAATCCTAGATTTTCAAAAAATTCCGTTACTAATTATTTTACAGGCTGGAAAATTAATGGATAGTTCATAATGAAGCTGTGGTTACCAATAATCCACGTGGGCATTTTATTCAAAAGACAGCAGATTAAAAAAAAGGGGAAGAGACAAAAGATGCTGACGCGGCGGAAGTTCAAAGGATAGAAATTCAAACGACGGTAAAAAAGGCGGGCGCGTGAATTTGAAGAGGCCGCGCTTTTTCTGACACTATTGGACGCGTGTGCAGTATTGAAGCGTCATCCATCTGACATTAATGGCGCGTGTGGAAATGGAAACGGTTCCTCTCTCTGAACCGGCGCTTATTGGGCGGCGTGATCCTAGGAATCTGACACTCTCTCTCCTACGTGATCATCGCACGTCTCAACTGTCACCAATCAGTCACCCAAAAACCCTTCCGTATTTCCATAAGAGATTTGAAACGATTTTTCTCTCTCCTATCACCTACTATAAAAACCCATCAACACCACCTTTTACCTCTTTACTGCCCCCATAATTCCTAAAGCGAAATTACTCCCAAAACTCTCTCCCGGTCATCTTCTTCTCCACACCTGCAACAATGGCTGAATCTTCATCCGTTCATGCCACCTCTCAAATTCTTCCCATCAGACCTCAACAATGCCTTGTCATTGATCTGAACCCACTAGCCTATGATCCCTACATGTCGCCGGTTATTGAATGCCTCAAGTACTCCCAACTTGCTCCGGCATTGTCCAGAATTGAAACGGTGCCCATGGTGGCTCTATCTCAGGTCTATGCGACGGCCTACTACGACAAGGGCGTCGAAAGGATCTTTTTCGAAGTGGCGGAACACAAAACGTCTATTTCTCGTCCCCGCTTCTGCAACATGCTTGGGTTTGCTGCAGACCCATCGCGCATTAACCCGGAGACGATTCCGGTTGGAATGTTATACAGCATGTTCTACAACATGGGCTACACGGAAGTTCTTACCTCCGTCGCCAGGTTCAAGAAGTCATGCCTACCGCCCCTGTGGAATGGGTTAATTACAGTTCTCTTCAAGGGACTGTCTGAACGGAGCTCAGGATCGGACGGGGCTAGTCGTCTTTTCCTGTCAATCATGTATGGGGTGTACAACGGGATCAACCTCGACTACGGGTCTGTCCTTTGGCAACAACTGATTCAGAGCCTTTCTTCCACTTCTCGACACTCTGAAGTGTCGCTGGCCCGGTTCTGGATCTTGATTACAAGATGGGCCATGGACAGGTTTGACGTCCCAACTGCTGACGGTGCACCGATGTCTTCTGTTGGTACCTTCCATACCAAGAAGATCATCGTATCCGATGCATCGAAATTCTCCTTCATTGGCTCTATCCCGGAGTCGATGTATGGCAGTGTGCCATCAGACAGCAATATGATCAAGGCGATCAAGGAGTTAGGGTCATCTGGTCCGAGGGAATTGACACCGGACATGCTGCGCTCAATTCATGATGCCGACAAACCGGTGGCAAGGGGTAAGAAGGCAGACAAGGGGAAGAAACCATCAAAAGCCCCAAAACCTACTCCCAAGAAACGCAAACAACCAAAGCCTGCTTCCTCCCCAAAACCGAAAAGGAGGAAGACCCAACCGAAACGGACGCTCGTCCTTTCCTCAACCTCCAGTGAATCCGAAGGTGGGAGTTCGGACTCTGAGGGGTCACAAGGAGACGAATCTCCACAAAGAGGCCACACACCCCCTCGGTCCCCAACCCCGGAGATGGAACTTCACCAATCCCCAGTTCCTTCCCCTCCACCCACAATTCCTATTTCCATTCCCACCATAACCCCTACTATACCACCAACCATATTCACCACATCAACCGAAACCCCACCTGTAACCGAACCTCCACAAACCGAAACCCATACACAACCACCACCCGAAACTCACCCCCCACCCACTCAACCTGCACCAACCAAACCCATAACACCCCCAGCTTCCCCACCACCTCCATCTCCAGAAGACGCCTCCGATGGCGATGATCAATACCTCGGTGGTGACCACCTGAACTTTGATTCGGTCTACTATAGTCCGTTTCAAGTTCAAAGTGATGAGGAGGATGATGCTCCTGTGACAAAGAAGCATCTCCGCGCATTGAACGAGAAGGTTGATCAACTTCTCGCCTCCTCTTCCAATCAGCAGTCATCCTTATCTGAAGCTGCCCTTCAGAGGATTGTTGATGCCTTCTCTAGGGCTCAACATGACTCAGTGGCCTCCGCTACTGCTGTAATAGACGCCTCCACCCGAGCTTGTGAGGCAGCGACCGAAAAAGTCGATAAACTATTCCATGACACTACAATCCTGCTGCAGTCTATGCAGGAAAGCGCCGAAGCCACCAAAACAACACTGGAACTACTTGTTAATCAATTGGCCCAGTTTGTGAAGACGGAGTTATCCTCGTTCGCTACCCTCAGACAAAACCTTAGCGACGACAACTCGGCACTCCGTGCCTCCATTGAAGCCCGCTTGGCAAAGCTACAAGAGGATCTTGCGGCTGAAAATAAACTGATGGACGTCCTGGCGAGTAAGACTACTGCCCTCAAGGTCAAGAGCACCCAACTTTCCAACTCCGAACAACAATTGGAGGCTCTTCGCTCTGAAAGGGAAATCATCAAGACGTGTGTTTCGGATGTCCACGCCGCTCTATCCAACATCCTGGAAGCACACGACCCCATCCTCAATCACTCGGTGAGGCGTACCCTCGCTGAGAAACTCTCTCCGACCATGGCTCTCTTGAGTAAAATTGAAGGCCTACCCAGTTTCGTGTCCATTCCGAAACAAGGGGGAGATGAGAAGAAAGGATCGAAACCACCTCCTACCTCAAAAGCAACTCACACAACCGAACCACCCCCAACTGGTCATGCCTCGGGTTCGGGTGTGAAGGACAAGGGCAAAAACATTGCAGAGGGAGGAGATGAAGATCAAGATGAAGATGAAGACAAGGAGACTATTGCGGACATGTTAAAGAGAAAGAACAGTCGCAATACTGATGACGATGTCAGTCGTGTGGCACGTGAAGCTGAAGAAGCCGAACGTAAACAAAAAGAAGCCAACGATCTCCTTGAGAGCCGAAAGCTGCTCTTCCCTGCCTGGACCAGGGATCGTCTGATAAAAGAGGCCATAGAGACTCCAAGCATACTATGGCTCGAGCCGGTGATATCGTTCGACTGCATCAACTCGGTCGATTCGCAATTTGATATGCCGCTGACTCGAAAGGCGTTCATCTTCCACGCCTTCTCCAACATTTTCGAAGTCCCGCATCCGAACGATGAGCTTGACAGGGAGCTCATTGACTTTTATCTGGAGGCCGCTCGCCCTCAATTCCTTACATGGAGCGCCCAGAAGATTGTCAGTGTTCGGGTGATGAAGCCATTTGCCGTGGGGAGATTCACAAACGTCAAGTTCAAGCTTATCCGAGGATCTGCAAGAACTGCTCACATGATCTCTCTGGCGGATCTGCCCAATCTGAACCCTCATGATTGGATAGTCTTGTACAACATCTTGCTGACAAACGAAGCCGAATATGGTCCCATCTTGGACCATGTCAAAAGGATGCTGACATGCTATATCATGGAGGTGGCCCTAATGGATCAGGAGGTTGCCACAGTGTTTAAGAAGAAACCGAAAGTCAAGCCTGTGGGATCGGCCAGTGATCTAAACGCGATGAAAATGGGCAAGATAGATTCGAGGCGAAACTCTGTGATGTTCACCAGAGCCGAAGGACAGAAATGTCTGTTCGCGTTAGCTGACAAGCACCTCTACACCACTACCTGCTTGGAACACGTCCTATCAATCGTCAAGCGGTGTAAGGACAATTCGGCTGATGACATCAAATACTTTGAAGATATGATCAATTGGTACATCCGGTTTAGACAGACCATCCTTTCCATAACCAAGTGTCTGTTTAGTACCGTGAAGAAGAAGGTACCAGCTTCAGCCGCCGGCCCAAGTACGAAGTAATGGTCTCGCTCCAAATTGACGCAAAGGGGGAGATTGTTGGGCTGAAGTTCTGTTTTGTATTGCGTCTTTTGGGCTCGTAGATTAGCCTTGTATTCTCCGGTTTGGGCCTGTCCAACCGAGAGCCTTTTATGTATTGTATATAAGTTGTCGCTTGCATGCATATTAGGTTAAGATTCAAGATTTCTGTTTTGGCATTCCAGAGTTTACGATATTGCTTTCTTGTAATCTTCCAATCCTTTACAGTTGATGTTCTTAATCGAGCTCTTCTAAGGATTTTATTTAATCATTCGACACGTTTGATTTAAGCTGTTTGTTCTTATTATTGCGTTCCGCCTTGTTATTTATGTTGTGTTCTTGCAGTTTCATATTCATATACTTGTTCACGATCTAATCGATCTTTATAGATTAAAAAGTTATAGTTTTAATCTCATCATGAAGCGTTGCAGAATAACAAAGAATGAAGAAGAATACGTTTGTTGTGGTTTCTATGGAGCAGAATTGTTATGGAGCAGAATGGTAAAAACAAAATAACCGTATAAATGATATTTACGTTTGCTGAAAAATACTGCAGATTTTTAGGGATTTAATGATTGCAATATATTGAATTTGGAATCAAAATAAACAAACTTTCAAATTTAATCGTGACTTTCGAATCTGATTATTCATTAACATATTTTTCCAAATTATTTCCATAATCTTTATTCATTTAAAATTAATGCATGAATATTTTGAATGCAGTTGACAGCTAAAATTTCCTGACATATTGCATCAGTTTGAACTTTTATTCAATTTTCGGATTCAATGGCATTTACGTAAATATAGAAGAAAAAATGAGCGGGAAAACTCTATTTTGGGGGGCTGGGAGAATGCCACGTGGCCGAGTTCTACTTATTTATTAGAATTAGGATAAGTATCAAAGACAGTAAAATTAATCATGTAATTTACTTGTGTTTCTACAATTTCTACATAAATCTGTTCGATCTTCTTTAGTTTCTACATCGAGATCCCACCGAATAAAAAAATTGATTGTTGAAGAATGTTTTTTACCGATCAGAATAACACCAGTTCGTGATTGGATTGCCAATTTGGCATTTGGCATCTTATTCTACAATTTCTTTTCCTATACTTCTAATAATGCTTCCAATACAGTCAATTGATTATATATTTCACATTCGTGTGTATTCCTATTCTACAATCTTTATCTGTAAACAACAAGGAACAAAGTGCTACTAGACAACTGTATATGGCTTTACAGAAAAGTAGGAAGACACTAAAAGGAAAGATACCCACAAATGTTTCACTTATCGGTCATTTATATGTTGTTGTCTGCCATACTTCTTGATTTTATCAGACTTTTTTTATCAGTTTCAATATAACTTGTTTGTTTATGTGTAAACCTGGCCTCCTTATAATATTTCATTTCAAATTTGTTATTACAGAAGAGATGTCTCCGTTCCCATTGAAAGGACATCCAACAAGGCCACACAAGAACATGCATCGGTTGTTACAAAGGTACACGAATGAAGCATCCACCCCTGCATCCACACCGACTATAAGGCCGACAACATCTACCTCCCCACTGTTTGGTACTCAATCAGCCCCAATAAGCACCTATTCATCCACACTAACACCATCATTTTCCCCTACATCGACAACGACAGCATCTACTACCCCCATAGTGTTTAATACCTTATCAGCCCCTTCATCCGCATCAACCCCACTGTTTAGTACCCTGTCATCCCCTTCATCCACATCAGCCCCACTGTTTAGTACCCTATCAACCCCTTCATCCACATCAGCCACATCATCATCCCATTCATCTACACAAGCCCCATCATCCTCCCCTTCCTCCACAGCAGCCACATCGACACCGATTGCTACTGAACAAGAAGATGCACAACTAGAACAACGCATGAATATTACAGTTCGGGCAAATACGTAAGTGAAAATACTAATTGATTTTCATATTTTTTTATTTAAGTTTGATTAGTTCATATTATTATGCATTTTTTTTGTTTTGTAGATTATTACCTTCAGGTAAATGTTCGTCCATAATTACGAAATCATTCCTAGATAAAGTGGACGAAAATGGATATAAGTGGGTAAATTTAAGCGAAGAGACAAAACATTTTTATTGGGAAGAGTTTCAGGTAGATTATTTATTATTATGCTTTTGTGTAATTATTAGTCACACCAATCACATATTATAACTTAATTGTTATTATGAATTATAGAAAAAATGTCAGTGGGATGTTGCTGTTAGTGACTCAGTCGTCAAGGCTGCTTGGGAACCAAAGGCCAAAGAAAGATATCGACAGTACATCTATGATATAAGCACAAGAAACCCAACTCGTGAAAAGCCATGTCACATAGAAATACAAGTATGGAATGCTTGGAATGCAATATGGAATTCAGAGGACTTCAAGAAAAAATCAGAGAAAAATAAAAAAAATAGGCGTAAAGGTGTAGTTGGTGGAAAAGCCCCACCTACCCATAATGGTGGATCGGCTTCACATCAAAAAATTGCTGCTGATATGGTATGTGTATTTTAACTACTAATATTATTTTTAACATCTTATTTTCATTTCATCTAATGGAGGTGTGTTTTAATTATTTTGGCATATTACATTCATGTTTACTTATGATCACTTTTTGAAAAGTGTTATAGCAATCTATAATATTTGTATAATATAACCACCGCCTTTCCTTATTATTGGTTAATGTAAATTATTAAAGTCTAGTATGATAATTTATTTCTTTCATTTCATGTTGTGTTTGACATATACTTGGTGTTAATGTAAGAGGAATATACAGGAAAAGCTCCATCATGCTATGAACTATTCATGTTTACTCATACTAAGGATCATGACGGAAAAACATTTCAAGTTGACAAAGCTAAAGAAGTTCATGTAAGTTTATTTGTAATTTACTTGATAAAAGGAATTGTTTTAAAAAAATCTTGTATAAAAAAATATATTAATGCAACAATATCATTATAGGATTTGTTTGTGTCTCGACGTGCGGATTTGGCATTGCTAGGAGAGGAAGTTCCTGAAAGCGAACTGTTTTATGCAGCTGTTGGAGGACATGATCGTAAGAAAAGAGTTTATGGGCTTGGATCATATGGCAGGTCCATTTTTCGTGAAAACTCCTCTCAAACATGCACTTCACCAGATACAAGTTTTGAGAAAGATCATCTCGAGAGGAAGATCCAGAAATTAGAGGAAACCATAAACCAACAAAGGATGGAGTTGGATGATGTGAGAAACATGGTTAATGATATGAATAATCAGTGATACACTCTTTATTGATTGCATTTTAGGATTTCTAGTTGAGTTTGAGTATTAGACTAATTTGATTGGTGCTTTGGACATAGGGGTATTTCATTTGACGATAAACTATTTTTTTATTAAGTATTTTTGTAATTTCTTTTATTGTTATTGCAATTTCAGAATCTTGATTTTGTTATAAATTCGCTTCAGAAAAAAAATTGAATCATTTTTTTTATGTTTTTTAAATAATCATGGCACCATTTTTTGTTATTGATATTGTTACAGAGTTACTATGGCTATTTTTACGTTGTTATTATGTAGTTGAATTATTATGGATTTTTCTATGGAATCTATTCCGTCATAATATTTTTTTTGGAACGAAAATATGTTGTTGTAAATTTACTATGGAATATTTGCAACAAAAATATATTGTAGTAAATTTGCTATGGAAGTAAATTGTAGTAAATTTACTACCAAGTATCTGTTACAGAATTAGATCGTAGTAGATTCACTATGGAATATTTCCTACGGCATTGCACGTAGTAGATTTGCTATGGAAATTAGCTACGGGTATGGTTTGTAGTTAATTTGTGACAGATTAACTATGGATTGGGTGGTAGGTAATTTCTTACGGATATGCTACGGACAACAATTGTAGCTAATTTGCTACGTCACTACTACGGATACAGTTTATAGGTATTTTGCTACGGAAATAAGTTTGTTGCAAAATCCGTTGCGAAGGTCCTACGGATTCCGTAACAAAAGTTTAGTAACGAAGATTTTTGCAACAGATGGGTTCCGTAGCAAATTCCGTCTCTAACCACACGTAACTACGGAATATCATGGTTTAGCTACGGAATATTTCCGTAGTTATTTCGGATTTTTCTTGTAGTGCCTATTGCGCATCTCTCCTTTGAGACTAACCATTGTAGAGACGAGCCTTTTACTCGAAGGATTATCTAAGCTTTGTTGCATGTCATTGTATTCGTGAGGTGGGTAACTGAAATTATGGGAAGTTCTTCAATAGCTGGTAGTATGGTGAGCTTGGAAACATGGAAAGCCTAAGGAGAGATTCAATGGGTTTAGTTGCGCTGTTTAGCGATCATGTGGAGTGTCAGCTTGAGAAGGTGACTTAGAGGATTTGGGATGATTGTCGAGGAAAGTATGGATAGGTGTGGAAGGTAGTATTAGGCCCGTACTACTAAAAGCACAGGATCCATACTCGAATCGGGGAGAGTCTTAGAGAATCTATGAAGCCTGTGGGATGAGGATTCTAAGATACGTTCTGAACATTTATATGGTTGTTCTTCAGATCGGTGAAGAGCACTCGGAAGGAGGTTTGGGTTCAGATTCAAGTTCAGGCGCAGGTGTTGGCCTGATCGATTGAGCGCATGCGGGAGTTCATCTCATCAGAGGTTACCCGCAGCATTTTTGAATGGACTCCTATGTTCTTTGGTTCGGTGAAGGAGGGAAATTTTGAGCTCTTGGATGGTCGTCTCGGGGCTTTTCAAACTGATATCTCAACGGGCCAGCTGGGGGCTCATCTGGAGCCCAAGGATGGTGGGACCCAAGAATCCTTCAGGAAGGAGGATCCTATAGCTAGTTCTTGTCATATGGGATCGGAAGTGGGTTGTGCACCATGTTTTCAGGAAGATCGATTTCATGATTGAATTCCCACAGAGGTTTCGCGAGCCTTACGCGAAGAGTTACCCGACATCATTGGGTGTGTCACTGATAGATAAGTTACCAGGTACGAGGGTCGGACCTTGGATATTCGAACAAATTATGGGATGGTCGGGGTAACTTAAGAGCGGAAGATTGATTTGGAGCACCTAGGAAAGAGAAAGCTAGAGCATGTGCATTTGAGGGTTCTGCAAAGAGACCCAAGACATCAGATCAGTAATTGAGGGGCCAGTAGGACCGTGGTCAGTGCAGCATGTGCGGGAAGCAGCATGATGGGGTTTTCCATTCTAGGGTCATGGGCTGCTACAAGTGTGGAAGGGTTAGTTATGTCAATCAGGATTGTCCTTAAGGGACAAACCTGTTATGTTTTCAATGCAACCTAGTGGGCCACAAGAAGCCCAACTATCCGATGTTGAGGGGCAGAGTAGTGAGTGCACCTGCTCCGGTTACTTTGAGGATCTCTGGTGGTCGTGAGGGTGAGGCAGGAGCCCCAACTGTGAGGGGCCAAGTATTGCAGTGTCAGTCAAGGGAGACTAGGGTTCCATCAGGTGCTATTGCGGGTATGTTATCTTTTGCTTCTTCTTGATTACTATCAGAATCTATATTTCTTTGGAAACTTTCTTTGGTTTGGGTAAGAATTATCTCTAGTTTTGTTCTCTGTTATTGTGTGGGTTACATCGTCAAGAATTGTTATATGCCATTTTGCATGCCAAGAGTCGCTAGCGGGTCGTATTTTGATGAGAGGTATTCAATTGTTTGGGGAGTTGTTCCAGTTTTTTGTTGGGTTCAGTTTAGGGGTTTGATGGAGAGATCTTTGGTCGAGTCAGCAGGCTTAGTTCCTCAGTGAAGTCAGAGTTCATCAATGTTAGCATTTGTTCTAGTATGACTGGTAGTTGTCCATGGAAGAACCTTTGGGTTCAATCACTACTGTTGCTAGGGAAGGAGCGGTAGAAAGGAGATAGTGATGGCAGTCGCATGATTTGTTTGTTCATTGGAAGAGTCAAAGGAATTTTATTATCGCAAGAATCATAGATGGTTAGAATTCAGAGATTCATTTGAGAATGGAAAGTTGGGGTGAAGATTCACCAGTTCAGAGTAAGGGTTATGATATTAAGTCACCAACATAAGGACTTAAGGAATTGCTACGGTATCATGGTAAGTAATGGGTATTACTAGACTCATTAAGATTTATGGAGTATTCTTCTGGATTTTAGGAGTTGGGCGATCATCGATTTTGGCTGGTAATGGAACACTAGTATTGGTAAGTGCAGGTCATCGTCGGTTCATGTTATATGAATATAAGATGGGCTGGGAACCCATCAAATTTTGTGGAATGGGAGAGCTTCAACGAATCTAAGTGGGGAAGAATCAATCAGAATTTCCACGGGTTAGATCAGGTGTGGAACTAGGGCAAGTTTCACATCTCGGTCAGGAGGAGAGACGAATCGAGTGGCCGTCTGGAGGGAAGTTGTATAATTTTGAAGATCAGGAAACTTCCAACCGATGGTCAGCATATTCTTTGAGATGTATAGCAAGATTATGGATGGATCCAGGATGAGGGTTGTGTTAGAGCCTCACTGCCTCTTCTTGTTTGATGAAGGATTTTGGGTTCGAATCATGACCTGAACATGTGATTGGAATGAACTTGGATGCAGGTTCGATTTAGGATAAATGGGGTTGAGATGGTTTGGGTGTGGTAAGACCATGGGTGGTAACCATGGTTGGTTAGAAGTGTTGTAAGACTATGATGGGATTGTAGCATTCACCAGTTGAGGTAGCCTATCGTTGAGGTGGTCATGAGTATAAGGAGGATCAGTTCGTGCCTTGGGCACGACGGACATGATTGTCGAGGATCATTTCTTGGTTTTATGTTGAGGACCATTGGTTCTGAGGTGGGGTCAACCATGTGTAACTCTAGATGGGTGGGAACCGTGGGAGTGGCTGCTCTGTATAAATTGGGTGGGATCCGTGGGCGAGGCCCGTGTGATTATGGAAACGCAGGTAGGACCTAGTAGATTGAGTGTGTGATTAGTAAGTAGTACCGAGGGATGCTGTGACATCCCCAATTTTCACGGCCAGAAAAGACCAATTTTGTTTATGCTTTATAAAAATTAGAGTACTTCATTTCATAAAGATGTTGCGGAATTTATTCCCAGAAAAACACGATAAATACGTTATCAAAACATTTTCCAAGAAACGTATTTTATTCATTTTACAATGTTTGGGATGTCATCGTCAATACAGAAACATAAGCATAAATGAAACTTACATTTATTTACACTAGTGATCTACATCTCTTTAATCTATTAGTGTAATGTGACTTCGTATCAACACCTGTGATATAAATAAACCGAGTGGGTCAGGTTGGGAAACCTGGTGAGTACATAGGGTTTTCAACCCACAAAAATATATAATTATTATGTTTAAACAGTCAACCCAATTACCCATCCCCATTATCTTTTTTACTCTTAAGGATTTATCCTAAGAGTCATCTATCCTGCATTCGTTTATTCCGAAGTCCCTTACTTCCAGGGTTATAGGACTGGCACTAAGTCCATAGCTGCCAATGTTTGTTCGTAAAGCACTAATTCCATAGCTGCTATAGTCTATTCATCGAGTACTAAATCCATAGCTACGAGTGTTTATCTAATAGGTACTAAGTCCATAGCTACCAATTCCCAACAGGTACTAAATCCATAGCTACCGGTGTTTGTCCAATAGGCATAGGCACTGAGTCTATAGTTGCCGATGTTTATTAGGCACTAAGTCCATAGCTGCCAATGTTTACTCAAATCATCTTTTATCTCTCATCGTTCATCTACCCATGTCATACCCAACATATTCGTATATATAAAATACGTATACAGTTTAAATCCTTTAAAACATGCATAAAACGTTCACCCGACATAGACAACAAGTACTTCAAATAATATGCACACTTAGCATATAATTTATATAAAATACTTCATATCTATGTGTAAGATGAAAGTAACTATGCACTAACTTGATTAGGTGGTGACTCCGAACTCAGACAGGACTTCGTTATCCCAAAACAATTTTCCTCGACAAAACCAAGTATCGATACCACTAGGGTTTAGTTTTTAACGTTAATCGCGACTAATTAATAGTCTAGCTATTATTACTATTATATAAGCGTTAACTAACACTCAATATAACTCATAATAATAGCCCAAATAATTATTTTAAGGTCCTAATAATGTTACTATAATTAAATAAAATCTATATTAAATATAGTATAGGCGTAGCTCACTTACAGCGGGTTTTTATTAAAAACCGGGATTCGCTGGAGCAGTGTTTCCAAGCCGAAAGCTTTTCTTCTCGGAGCCGTCGGGCGCTCCGAGGCTTTCTTCTCGTCCTAGGGAGGTTCCCTAGACTTGGGAGGGGTTTAGGGAGGCTAGAGAATTTAGAGAGAAAAATAGAGGCTTATGGTGTGAAGAAAATATGAGGAGTTCACCCTTGTATTTATAGGAGTTTTATAGTAAAGTAGTCTCCAAGCTTCATCCGTAACTTTTGCATACGAGCTCCATTTTTGTCTGTCTTTTTACCACTGAGTTCCTATTAATGAGATCCTCAACTTTCATTTAGACCTCGTTAGCTAATTCTTATTCTATCTTGGATTTACAAAACTGTATCGAATTCGTCGCGCTCGAAAAGTAGAGACTAAGCTTCGTCCATAACTTTCGCATACGAGCTCCGTTTTTGTCTGTCTTTTTACCATTGAGTTCCTATTAATGAGATCTTCAACTCTCATTTAGACCTCGTTGGCTAATTCTCATTCTATCTCGGATTTACAAAACTGTATCGAATTCGTCGCGCTCGAAAAGTAGAGACTAAGCTTCGTCCATATCGTTCGCATACGAGCTCTATTATCGACGTTCCTTATATCCACATGTTGGTATTTACGAGTACTACAACTTTCATTTAGATCCCGTTGGCTAAAAATTGACCGATCTAATTCTGGAATGGAATATGCCTACCTTCATCGTCTAATGTGATATAATCACATTTTAACATGTAGCATTTCTAGCTACCAACTTCTTTAACAACGAGCATGATACTTCTATTGATCGTTTTGATTTCAATCGTTTGGTTTAAGTTGGACGCTACATCAAACTTGGTTCTGTGAACCACGTAACCTACTCATCGTAGTCGGACTCAATGTGATATGAACACTAGGGTCGGGATAACAACAATCTTCTTAGTCATTACCGAAACAATGGTAACGACATACTTGAATAAAACAAAATCAATTACTAGTTTCTTGGTAACCTTGTGACTTTCCCTGATCAAAGTGTGAGTCTTGTGCTTACGGTAGTGTAGGCCTCTACTACCATTCACACCTACTCATACTCGTCCCAAGTATCATCTCGCAGTTTTCCAAGTCACCATAAAAGAAAATCACATAACAATTTAACACACCAGATAACAAAACAAAGATTTTATTATTTCTTGAAACTATTACATAGGTGTTCAAGTTCACCCTGGACTATGCCTCTAATGGGCTACATCTTATGATACTATGGCTACTACATAACTTGATCTTCGGATATAAAGTCCTCATCCTTGATTCCTTGCATGGTTTTCTGCTTCGTCGAGGATCATGTGAAATGCCCTTGGCCTTGGTGGTGTTTCTGGTCTTCCTGCTTTATTTTTCCTTGGGTAGTCTATGGACATGTGCCCCTTGCCTCCACATATGTAGCATACTTTATCATTATGTGTGCAGTCCTTGGAATAGTGGCCAATCTTCCCACACTTGTAACAAATCACTTCTTCGTTGCACTTCCCACAATGCTTCTTCTTGCATGTATCACACCATCTCGCTGCACCTCCATCTCCTCCTCCAAGCTATGAGAATTTGCTTTCCTTGTTGGACCTTGAAGATCCTTCAAACTTCCGCTTCTCTCCTGCCTTATCTTTTTCTAGACCCTTTTCTCTTATCTGGACCTCTACATTCTTAGCTGCCCGAACAGTTGTTTTCAAGGTAGTTGCCATTTTGACCATTGGGCCAATGTCAGTGGGCAGTCCGTTAGCAAACCTATCAATCTTCGAGAGTTCAGTAGGCAGCAAGTAGGGAAATAGCTTCATCCTCTCGGTGAATGCGGTGGCATACTCATCAACACTCATCTTCCCTTTCTTCAGGTTCTGAAACTCGTAGTTTAGGTCTATCAGATCTATCTCTGAGCAGTACGACATTTTCAACTGTTCCAAGAACTCTTCCCATGACATCATTAAGGCTTCCCCTCGTGGCATCGTATCTGCCAATAGCTTCCACCAGCTCAAGACTCTAGTTTTCAATTGTCTTACGGCGAAGACGGTCTTTTGTTTCTCGCTACAGTTGCAGCTCTCAAACACCATTTCCATCTCGGAGATCCAATCCATAATCTCAACAGGCATTGGGCTTCCTGAGAGACTTGGTGGTTTCGCACCCAAGAAATTCTTGTACATTCGCCCATCCTTGTCGTTTCTCCTCTCCGGGCCATCTTGAGTCCCCACTTGACTCACTTTGCGGCTCTAGTTCCCTTCCTCCGATTGCTCGGGAATCAGCTCTGGTTGCTGAGTGCACATAGTAGGTTCGTCCCTATTTGACATCCTCCACATTTCTTCCCTTTGTTCAGCTAGCATAGCCCGAATCATGGCTTGAACTCCAGCCATGGTGACTGGCTCAGGTGCAACTTCTTCTACAACAGGTATTTGCTGAACCACTGGGGGTTGGTTCCTATTCTCATTTACATTCACGTTTCCGCTACGGGTCCTTGCCATCTTGATCTATACACCGAATAAGGTGAATCTAGTCCTTTACTTAGGATTGACGTTTAAATCATCCTTATCACTCCGAAATGTTTACATGCTAGTTCTAATATCGTATTCATACGTTTAGAATCCTAAACACATAAGGTTTCCAGATCCGGTCGGCAACAAACTACTGATCCGATCAAACTATAGCATAGCAAATCATTTAGCACATAAAAGCAATTTAGGCATCATTCCTAAAATAAGCTAGTGCTTACACCTCACAATCATCGCTTAGCATTCTAAGTTTAAGTGTAGAAATAAATCCATATTCCTAGTTCGCTGAAACTAATGCTCTGATACCAACTGTGACATCCCCAATTTTCACGGCCGGAAAATACCGATTTTGTTTATGCTTTATAAAAATCAGAGTACTTCATTTCATAAAGATGTTGCGGAATTTGTTCCCAGAAAAACACGATAAATACGTTATCAAAACATTTTCCAACAAACGTATTTTATTCATCTTACAATGTTTGGGATGTCATTGTCAATACAGAAACATAATCATAAACGGAACTTACATTTATTTACACTAGTGATCTACATCTCTTTAATCTATCAGTGTAATGTGACTCGTATCAACACCTGTGATATAAATAAATTTAGTGGGTCAGGTTGGGAAACCTGGTGAGTACATAGGGTTTTCAACCCACAAAAATATATAATTATTATGTTTAAACAATCAACCCAATTACCCATCCCATTATCTTCTTTACTCTTAAGGATTTATCCTAAGAGTCATCTATCTTCTTTACTCTTAAGGACTGGCACTAAGTCCATAGCTGCCAATGTTTGTTCGTAAAGCACTAATTCCATAGCTGCTATAGTCTATTCATCGAGTACTAAATCCATAGCTACGAGTGTTTATCTAATAGGTACTAAGTCCATAGCTACCAATTCTCAACAGGTACTAAATCCATAGCTACCGGTGTTTGTCCAATAGGCATAGGCACTAAGTCTATAGTTGCCGATGTTTATTAGGCACTAAGTCCATAGCTGCCAATGTTTAATCACATCATCTTTTATCTCTCATCGTTCATCTACCCATGTCATATCCAACATATTCTTATATATAAAATATGTATACAGTTTAAATCCTTTAAAACATGCATAAAACGTTCATCCAGCATAGACATCAAGTACTTCAAATAATATCCACACTTAGCATGTAATTTATATAAAATACTTCATATATATGTGTAAGATGAAAGTAACTATGCACTCACTTAATTAGGTGGTGACTCCGAATTCAGACAGGACTTCGTTATCCCAAAACAATTTTCCTCGACAAAAGCTAGTATCAATACCACTAGGGTTTAGTTTTTAACGTTAATCGCGACTAATTAATAGTCTAGCTATTATTACTATTATATAAGCGTTAACTAACACTCAATATAACTCATAATAATAGCCCAAATAATTATTTTAAGGTCCTAATAATGTTACTATAATTAAATAAAATCTATATTAAATATAGTATAGGCGTAGCTCACTAACAACGGGTTTTTATTAAAATCGGGATTCGCTGGAGCAGTGTTTCCGAGCCGAAAGCTTTTCTTCTCGGAGCCGTCGGGCGCTCTGATAGCTTCATTTTATTTACTTCTTTTTATAGTTTATTTTAGTACATTTCATTCGCATTTTAGTTAACTTTCATTCATATTTTCCCTTTTGTTATTTTTATGACCATTTCGGGGTACTTTCTAGTTTCTTGAGCATTATTGCAAATTTTCTTGGAAACTAGCGGGGCAGCACTCTTGGGAGGCGATTGCGCTCGAAGGGAATTGTATATTTCGTACTTGATGGCTATGAAGGTGATTCATGGGGTGGACTTGTCAATTGCTTGAAGGCTTGGAAGAATTGAGCTTTAAATTTGAAAGATGCGGGAGATTTCTTGAGTATGCAAGATCAATATTTGTGAGTTTGCGGAAGTTTCGAGTGATGTGGAAAGATTAATTGGGCTCAAATTGAAGAAACATAGAAGAAAAATGGGCTAGAAGCTGATTGGACTTGAACTGGGCCGATGGATTAGCTGTGGGGGCCCAAGACTTGAAGAAGCCCAAAAATTCCCGTCAGTACCCGCGGCCCGCGTAAGATTACCCGCGGCCCGCGTGGATTCCTGACAAGGGCAATTTCAGGATTTTGCTTAGAGCTCTATATTGGGAAGGTTGGTGTGCCTCTTTAGGACAATCTTGGAGGTCCGATTTTGAGCTTTTCTCTCTGGAGTTTGGAGCACTTTTGGAGGCCAAGAACACTTGAAGAACATCTTCTTTTCACCTCTTGAATCTTGTCAAATGTTTGGTACAATCTTATCTAACTTTGTTCATTTGAGTTTAGCCATGCTTGGCTAAACAAATCTTGGTTGACTTTTTGTTGAATCCTTTGAACTTTTGTTGGATGTTGAAGAATCTATGAACTTGTTCTTGAATCTTTATGGAAATGTTTTGTGTTTCATCATATTATCACTACTAGTATGTTTTTATTCATGAGTTTAAATATGTTTGTGGTGATTAGTTGGCTAATTTCTTGATTAAGTAAATGATCCTCAAATTAGCAAGCAACAAGTGATTTTTGTGTTGTTTTTGCTTCACACAATCATAAAAACATTTCCTCCAACATGGTGGTGAAAGCAATTGACTCCTCTTGGATTTGGTGATTTTTTGGTTCTTAATGCTAGTTGACTTTCACTAATTACATGCTATTTGGAATTAGTGACTTTGACTAAGGAAATTGTTATGAGCTTCTCTAGCCATTTCAACAATTAAGAAAAGTCTAGGTAATCTCAAGCTCCTTGGATTACTATAACCAAATTAAGGATTTAAATCAAAGTATTGCGCTATTGGATTCTAATGATATGTTCATCAAAAGTCAAAGTGAGGAAACTTTAAGTCAACCATCTCTCCCTTATTGATTTTACATCAAACTCTTATTTTTGTTGCATTTGTCTATTTAAATCATAGTTAACTCTAGTTTGTTTCAAGTATTTCAAAACACCAAAACCCCCCATTTTATTTTTATTGTCATTTTACATGTATTTTTACAAAGAGATTTTTCATAGAGTTATAAATTGAACCAATCTCCGTGGATTCGATCCCTTTACCACTATACACTATTTTAGTGTGTAATATTTAGGGTTATTATTTGTGTTGGCCTCGACAACCACCACGCTCCGAGGCTTTCTTCTCGTCCTAGGGAGGTTCCCTAGACTTGGGAGGGGTTTAGGGAGGCTAGAGAGAAGTTAGAGAGAAAAAGAGAGGCTTATGGTGTGAAGAAAATATGAGGAGTTCACCCTTGTATTTATAGGAGTTTTATAGTAAAGTAGTCTCCAAGCTTCATCCGTAACTTTTGCATACGAGCTCCGTTTTTGTCTGTCTTTTTACCGTTGAGTTCCTATTAATGAGATCTTCAACTTTCATTTAGACCTTGTTAGCTAATTCTCATTCTATCTTGGATTTACAAAACTGTATCGAATTCGTCACGCTCGAAAAGTAGAGACTAAGCTTCGTCCATAACTTTCACATACGAGCTCCATTTTTGTCTGTCTTTTTACCATTGATTTCCTATTAATGAGATCTTCAACTCTCATTTAGACCTCGTTGGCTAATTCTCATTCTATCTCGGATTTACAAAACTGTATCGAATTCGTCGCGCTCGAAAAGTAGAGACTAAGCTTCGTCCATATCGTTCGTATACGAGCTCTATTATCGACGTTCCTTATATCCACATGTTGGTATTTACGAGTACCATAACTTTCATTTAGATCCCATTGGCTAAAAATCGACCGATCTAAAATTCAGATTTCGGGCTGTGCACTACTGTGCTTAATCTTAGAAAAATCATAACTTCCTCATACGAAGTCAGATTTGGGCGTTCTTTTTGTCGATGTTCTTAGTTTAACATATTCTACGAAATTCGTTTGGAGCACTAAAGCTAAATCTCTCTCCATCGTAAATTCACTATTTACGCTTCCCGGTATCGTGACTATTCTGTTGTGTAACTTCGACAGGTCATAACTTCTTCGTTATAACTCGGATTTCGACGCTCTTTATATGTACGGAAACCTTGTATCATATACTAAAAATTTGTTGAAATTATTTATTCTTAGTAATCTTTTGTCGAAAAGTCGTTTTCGACCCCTATTGCCTCTAAATTGACAAGCCCGAATCTACGGGTGTTACAATTATCTCCCCCTTAGGATGATTACGTCCCAGAATCATCAATGAAACATGATTGTATAATGACTCCATACGTTATCTCTTCATCCTAGGTAATAACTGTAACTTCTATGTTGCTTCGAACGAGTATCTAACTCTTGGACTCCTTGACTGCAGGCGGTGCTCGGTCTTGCACCTGCTCGTTAGACTTTCAATCATGACCTTCATGTCACAACCTCATTCTTTATCAGAGACTCCTTCTTCTTCTTAACAAACTTAGGATAAGTTAATTTGATTACTACAATTGACCGATGTGTCATATTCTAATGACCTATCATCATATGTAGCAATGCTTAGACTCAGGTCTCTTAGAGTCAAATTCCGGAATGGAATATGCCTTCCTTCATCGTCTAATGTGATATAATCACATTTTAACATGTAACATTTCTAGCTACCGACTTCTTTAACAACGAGCATGATACTGCTATTGATCGCTTTGATTTCAATCGTTTGGTTTAAGTCGGACGCTACATCAAACTTGGTTCTCTGAACCACGTAACCTACTCATCGTAGTCGGACTCAATGTGATATGACCACTAGGGTCGGGATAACAACAATATTCTTAGTCATTACCGAAACAATGGTAACGACATACTTGAATAAAACAAAATCAATTACTAGTTTATTGGTAACCTTGTGACTTTCCCTGATCAAAGTGTGATTCTTGTGCTTCCGGTAGTATAGGCCTCTACTACCATTCACACCTAGTCATACTCGTCCCAAGTATCGTCTCGCAGTTTTCCAAGTCACAATAAAAGAAAATCACATAACAATTTAACACACCAGATAACAAAACAAAGATTTTATTATTTCTTGAAACTATTACATAGGTGTTCAAGTTCACCCTGGACTATGCCTCTAATGGGCTACATCTTACGATACTATGGCTACTAAATAACTTGATCTTCGGATATAAAGTCCTCATCCTTGATTCCTTGCATGGTTTTCTGCTTCGTCGAGGATCATGTGAAATGCCCTTGGCCTTGGTGGTGTTTCAGGTCTTCCTGTTTTATTTTTCCTTGGGTAGTCTCTGGACATGTGCCCCTTGCCTCCACATTTGTAGCATACTTTATCATTATGTGTGCAGTCCTTGGAATAGTGGCCAATCTTCCCACACTTGTAACAAATCACTTCTTCGTTGCACTTCCCACAATGCTTCTTCTTGCATGTATCACACCATCTCGCTTCACCTCCATCTCCTCCTCCAAGCTATGAGAATTTGCTTTCCTTGTTGGACCTTGAAGATCCTTCAAACTTCTGCTTCTCTCATGCCTTATCTTTTTCTAGATCCTTTTCTCTTATCTGGACGTCTACGTTCTTAGCTGCCCTAACAGTTGTTTTCAAGGTAGTTGCCATTTTGACCATTGGGCCAAAGTCAGTGGGCAGTCCGTTAGCAAACCTATCAATCTTCGAGAGTTCAGTAGGCAGCAAGTAGGGAAATAGCTTCATCCTCTCAGTGAATGCGGTGGCATACTCATCAACACTCATCTTCCCTTTCTTCAGGTTCTAAAACTCGTTGTTTAGGTCTATCAGATCTATCTCCGAGCAGTACTACATTTTCAACTGTTCCAAGAACTCCTCCCATGACATCATTAAGGCTTCTCCTCGTGGCATCGTATCTGCCAATAGCTTCCACCAACTCAAGACTCCAGTTTTCAATTGTCTTACGGCGAAGACGGTCTTCTGTTTCTCGCTACAGTTGCAACTCTCAAACACCATTTCCATCTTGGAGATCCAATCCATAATCTCAACAGGCATTGGGGTTCCTGAGATACTTGGTGGTTTCGCACCCAAGAAATTCTTGTACATTCGCCCATCCTTTTCATTTCTCCTCTCCGGGCCATCTTGAGTCCCCACTTGACTCACTTTGCGGCTGTAGTTCTCTTCCTCCGATTGCTCGGGAATCAGCTCGGGTTGCTGAGTGCGCATAGTAGGTTCGTCCCTATTTGACATCCTCCTCATTTCTTCCCTTTTTTTCAGCTAGCATAGCCCGAATAATGGCTTGAACTCCATCCATGGTGACTGACTCAGGTGCAACTTCTTCTACAACAGGTATTTGCTGAACCACTGGGGGTTGGTTCCTATTCTCATTTGCATTCACGTTTCCGCTACGGGTCCTTGCCATCTTGATCTATACACCGACTAAGGTGAATCTAGACCTTTACTTAGGATTGACGTTTAAATCATCCTTATCACTCCGAAACGTTTACATGCTAGTTCTAATATCGTATTGATACGTTTAGAATCCTAAACACATAAGGTTTCCAGATCCGGTCGGCAACAGACTATAGATCCGATCAAACTATAGCATACCAAATCATTTAGCACATAAAAGGAATTTAGGCATCATTCCTAAAATAAGCTAGTGCTCACACCTCACAATCATCGCTTAGCATTCTAAGTTTAAGTGTAGAAATAAATCCATATTCCTAGTTCGCTGAAACTAATGCTCTGATACCAACTGTGACATCCCCAATTTTCACGGCCGGAAAATACCGATTTTGTTTATGCTTTATAAAAATCAGAGTACTTCATTTCATAAAGATGTTGCGGAATTTGTTCCCAGAAAAACACGATAAATACGTTATCAAAACATTTTCCAACAAACGTATTTTATTCATCTTACAATGTTTGGGATGTCATTGTCAATACAGAAACATAAGCATAAACGGAACTTACATTTATTTACACTAGTGATCTACATCTCTTTAATCTATCAGTGTAATGTGACTCGTACCAACACCTGTGATATAAATAAATTTAGTGGGTCAGGTTGGGAAACCTGGTGAGTACATAGGGTTTTCAACCCACAAAAATATATAATTATTATGTTTAAACAATCAACCCAATTACCCATTCCCATTATCTTCTTTACTCTTAAGGATTTATCCTAAGAGTCATCTATCATGCATTCGTTTATTCCGAATTCCCTTACTTCCAGGGTTATAGGACTGGCACTAACTCCATAGCTGCCAATGTTTGTTCGTAAAGCACTAATTCCATAGCTGCTATAGTCTATTCATCGGGTACTAAATCCATATCTACGAGTTTTTATCTAATAGGTACTAAGTCCATAGCTACCAATTCGCAACAGGTACTAAATCCATACCTACCGGTGTTTTTCCAATAGGCATAGGCACTAAGTCTATAGTTGTCGATGTTTATTAGGCACTAAGTCCATAGCTGCCAATGTTTAATCACATCATCTTTTATCTCTCATCGTTAATCTACCCATGGCATACCCAACATATTCGTATATATAAAATACGTATACAGTTTAAATCCTTTAACACATGCATAAAACGTTCATCCAGCATAGATAGCAAGTACTTCAAATAATATGCACACTTAGCATGTAATTTATATAAAATACTTCATATCTATGTGTAAGATGAAAGTAACTATGCACTCACTTAATTAGGTGGTGACTCCGAACTCAGACAGGACTTCGTTATCCCGAAACAATTTTCCTCGACAAAACCTAGTATCAATACCACTAGGGTTTAGTTTTTAAAGTTAATCGCGACTAATTAATAGTCTAGCTAGTTTTACTAATATATAAGCGTTAACTAACACTCAATATAACTCATAATAATAGCCCAAATAATTATTTTAAGGTCCTAATAATGCTACTATAATTAAATAAAATCGATATTAAATATAGTATAGGCGTAGCTCACTTACAGCGGGTTTTTATTAAAAACCGGGATTCGCTGGAGCAGTATTTCCGAGCTGAAAGCTTTTCTTCTCGGAGCTGTCAGGTGCTCCGAGGCTTTCTTCTCGTCGTAGGGAGGTTCCCTAGACTTGGGAGGGGTTTAGGGAGGCTAGAGAGAAGTTAGAGAGATAAAGAGAGGCTTATGGTGTGAAGAAAATATGAGGAGTTCATCCTTGTATTTATAGGAGTTTTATAGTAAAGTAGTCTCCAAGCTTCATCCGTAACTTTTGCATACGAGCTCCGTTTTTGTCTATCTTTTTATCGTTGCGTTCCTATTAATGAGATCTTCAACTTTCATTTAGACCTCGTTAGCTAATTCTCATTCTATCTTGGATTTACAAAACTGTATCGAATTCGTCGCGCTCGAAAAGTAGAGACTAAGCTTCATCCATAATTTTTGCATACGAGCTCCGTTTTTGTCTGTCTTTTTACCATTGAGTTCCTATTAATGAGATCTTCAACTCTCATTTAGACCTCGTTGGGTAATTCTCATTCTATCTCAGATTTACAAAACTGTATTGAATTCGTCGCGCTCGAAAAGTAGAGACTAAAGTTCGTCCATATCGTTCGTATACGAGCTCTATTATCGATGTTCCTTATATCCACATGTTGGTATTTACGATACTACAACTTTCATTTAGATCCCGTTGGCTAAAAATCGACCGATCTAAGATTCAGATTTCGGGCTGTGCACTGCTGTGCTTAATCTTAGAAAAATCATAACTTCCTCATACGAAGTGAGATTTGGGCGTTCTTTTTATTGATGTTCTTAGTTTAACATATTCTACGAATTTCATTTGGAGCGCTAAAGCTAAATCTCTATCCATCGTAAATTCACTATTTACGCTTCCCGGTATCGTGCCGGTTCTGTTGTGAAACTTCGACGGGTCATAACTTCTTCGTTATAACTCGGATTTTGACGCTCTTTATATGTACGAAAACCTTGTATCATATACTAAAAATTGGTTGAAATTATTTATTCTTAGTAATCTTTTGTCGAAAAGTCGTTTTCGACCCCTATTGCCTCTAAATTGACTAGCCCGGATCTACGGGTGTTACAATTATCTCCCCCTTAGGATGATTACGTCCCGAAATCATCAATGAAACATGATTGTATAATGAATCCATACGTTATCTCTTCATCCTAGGTAATAACTGTAACTTCTATGTTGCTTCGAACGAGTATCTAACTCTTGGACTCCTTGACTGCAGGCGGTGCTCGGTCTTGCACCTGCTCGTTACTCTTTCAATCATGACCTTCATGTCACAACCTCATTCTTTATCAGAGACTCCTTCTTCTTCTTAACAAACTTAGGATAAGTTAATTTGATTACTACAATTGACCGATATGTCATATTCTAATGACCTATCATCATATGTAGCAATGCTTAGACTCAGGTCTCTTAGAGTCAAATTCCGGAATGGAATATGCCTTCCTTCATCGTCTAATGTGATATAATCACATTTTAACATGTAACATTTCTAGCTACCGACTTCTTTAACAACGAGCATGATACTGCTATTGATCGCTTTGATTTCAATCGTTTGGTTTAAGTCGGACGCTACATCAAACTTGGTTCTCTGAACCATGTAACCTACTCATCGTAGTCGGACTCAATGTGATATGACCACTAGGGTCGGGATAACAACAATCTTCTTAGTCATTACCGAAACAATGGTAACGACATACTTGAATAAAACAAAATCAATTACTAGTTTCTTGGTAACCTTGTGACTTTCCCTGATCAAAGTGTGATTCTTGTGCTTCCGGTAGTATAGGCATCTACTACCATTCACACCTAGTCATACTCGTCCCAAGTATCGTCTCGCAATTTTCCAAGTCACCATAAAAGAAAATCACATAACAATTTAACACACCAGATAACAAAACAAAGATTTTATTATTTCTTGAAACTATTACATAGGTGTTCAAGTTCACCCTGGACTATGCCTCTAATGGGCTACATCTTACGATACTATGGCTACTAAATAACTTGATCTTCGGATATAAAGTCCTCATCCTTGATTCCTTGCATGGTTTTCTGCTTCGTCGAGGATCATGTGAAATGCCCTTGGCCTTGGTGGTGTTTCTGGTCTTCCTGCTTTATTTTTCCTTGGGTAGTCTCTGGACATGTGCCCCTTGCCTCCACATTTGTAGCATACTTTATCATTATGTGTGCAGTCCTTGGAATAGTAGCCAATCTTCCCACACTTGTAACAAATCACTTCTTCGTTGCACTTCCCACAATGCTTCTTCTTGCATGTATCACACCATCTCGCTTCACCTCCATCTCCTCCTCCAAGCTATGAGAATTTGCTTTCCTTGTTGGAACTTGAAGATCCTTCAAACTTCTGCTTCTCTCATGCCTTATCTTTTTCTAGATCCTTTTGTCTTATCTGGACGTCTACGTTCTTAGCTGCCCTAACAGTTGTTTTCAAGGTAGTTGCCATTTTGACCATTGGGCCAAAGTCAATGGGCAGTCCGTTAGCAAACCTATCAATCTTCGAGAGTTCAGTAGGCAGCAAGTAGGGAAATAGCTTCATCCTCTCGGTGAATGCGGTGGCATACTCATCAACACTCATCTTCCCTTTCTTCAGGTTCTAAAACTCGTTGTTTAGGTCTATCAGATCTATCTCCGAGCAGTACTACATTTTCAACTGTTCCAAGAACTCTTCCCATGACATCATTAAGGATTCTCCTCGTGGCATCGTATCTGCCAATAGCTTCCACCAACTCAAGACTCCAGTTTTCAATTGTCTTACGGCGAAGACGGTCTTCTGTTTCTCGCTACAGTTGCAACTCTCAAACACCATTTCCATCTTGGAGATCCAATCCATAATCTCAACAGGCATTGGGGTTCCTGAGAGACTTGGTGGTTTCGCACCCAAGAAATTCTTGTACATTCGCCCATCGTTTTCGTTTCTCCTCTCCGGGCCATCTTGAGTCCCCACATGACTCACTTTGCGGCTGTAGTTCTCTTCCTCCGATTGCTCGGGAATCAGCTCGGGTTGCTGAGTGCGCATAGTAGGTTCGTCCCTATTTGACATCCTCCTCATTTCTTCCCTTTGTTCAGCTAGCATAGCCCGAATCATGGCTTGAACTCCAGCCATGGTGACTGGCTCAGGTGCAACTTCTTCTACAACAGGTATTTGCTAAACCACTGGGGGTTGGTTCCTATTCTCATTTGCATTCACGTTTCCGCTACGGGTCCTTTAATCTTGATCTATACACCGAATAAGGTGAATCTAGACCTTGACTTAGGATTGACGTTTAAATCATCCTTATCACTCCGAAACGTTTACATGCTAGTTCTAATATCGTATTCATACGTTTAGAATCCTAAACACATAAGGTTTCCAGATCCGGTCGGCAACAGACTATAGATCCGATCAAACTATAGCATAGCAAATCATTTAGCACATAAAAGCAATTTAGACATCATTCCTAAAATAAGCTAGTGCTCACACCTCACAATCATCGCTTAGCATTCTAAGTTTAAGTGTAGAAATAAATCCATATTCCTAGTTCGCTGAAACTAATGCTCTGATACCAACTGTGACATCCCCAATTTTCACGGCCAGAAAATACCGATTTTGTTTATGCTTTATAAAAATCAGAGTACTTCATTTCATAAAGATGTTGCGGAATTTGTTCCCAGAAAAACACGATAAATACGTTATCAAAACTTTTTCCAACAAACGTATTTTATTCATCTTACAATGTTTGGGATGTCATTGTCAATATAGAAACATAAGCATAAACGGAACTTACATTTATTTACACTAGTGATCTACATCTCTTTAATCTATCAGTGTAATGTGACTCGTATCAACACCTGTGATATAAATAAATTAAGTGGGTCAGGTTGGGAAACCTGGTGAGTACATAGGGTTTTCAACCCACAAAAATATATAATTATTATGTTTAAACAATCAACCCAATTACCCATTCCCATTATCTTCTTTACTCTTAAGGATTTATCCTAAGAGTCATCTATCATGCATTCGTTTATTCCGAATTCCCTTACTTCCAGGGTTATAGGACTGGCACTAACTCCATAGCTGCCAATGTTTGTTCGTAAAGCACTAATTCCATAGCTGCTATAGTCTATTCATCGGGTACTAAATCCATATCTACGAGTGTTTATCTAATAGGTACTAAGTCCATAGCTACCAATTCGCAACAGGTACTAAATCCATAGCTACCGGTGTTTTTCCAATAGGCATAGGCACTAAGTCTATAGTTGTCGATGTTTATTAGGCACTAAGTCCATAGCTGCCAATGTTTAATCACATCATCTTTTATCTCTCATCGTTAATCTACCCATGTCATACCCAACATATTCGTATATATAAAATACGTATACAGTTTAAATCCTTTAAAACATGCATAAAACGTTCATCCAGCATAGACAACAAGTACTTCAAATAATATGCACACTTAGCATGTAATTTATATAAAATACTTCATATCTATGTGTAAGATGAAAGTAACTATGCACTCGCTTAATTAGGTGGTGACTCCGAACTCAGACAGGACTTCGTTATCCCAAAACAATTTTCCTCGACAAAACCTAGTATCAATACCACTAGGGTTTAGTTTTTAAAGTTAATCGCGACTAATTAATAATCTAGCTAGTTTTACTAATATATAAGCGTTAACTAACACTCAATATAACTCATAATAATAGCCCAAATAATTATTTTAAGGTCCTAATAATGTTACTATAATTAAATAAAATCGATATTAAATATAGTATAGGCGTAGCTCACTTACAGCGGGTTTTTATTAAAAACCGAGATTCGCTGGAGCAGTGTTTCCGAGCCGAAAACTTTTCTTCTCGGAGCTGTCAGGCGCTCCGAGGCTTTCTTCTCGTCCTAGGGAGGTTCCCTAGACTTGGGAGGGGTTTAGGGAGGCTAGAGAGAAGTTAGAGAGATAAAGAGAGGCTTATGGTGTGAAGAAAATATGAGGAGTTCACCCTTGTATTTCTAGGAGTTTTATAGTAAAGTAGTCTCCAAGCTTCATCCGTAACTTTTGCATACGAGCTCCATTTTTGTCTATCTTTTTATCGTTGCCTTCCTATTAATGAGATCTTCAACTTTCATTTAGACCTCGTTAGCTAATTCTCATTCTATCTTGGATTTACAAAACTGTATCGAATTCGTCGCGCTCGAAAAGTAGAGACTAAGCTTCGTCCATAACTTTCGCATACGAGCTCCGTTTTTGTCTGTCTTTTTACCATTGAGTTCCTATTAATGAGATCTTCAACTCTCATTTAGACCTCGTTGGGTAATTCTCATTCTATCTCAGATTTACAAAACTGTATCGAATTCGTCGCGCTCGAAAAGTAGAGACTAAACTTCGTCCATATCGTTCGTATACGAGCTCTATTATCGACGTTCCTTATATCCACATGTTGGTATTTACGAGTACTACAACTTTCACTTAGATCCCGTTGGCTAAAAATCGACCGATCTAAAATTCAAATTTCGGTCTATGCACTGCTATGCTTAATCTTAGAAAAATCATAACTTCCTCATACGAAGTCAGATTTGGACGTTCTTTTTATCGATGTTCTTACTTTAACATATTCTACGAATTTCATTTAGAGCACTAAGGCTAAATCTCGCTCTATCGTAAATTCACTATTTACGCTTCCGGGTATCGTGCCGGTTTTGTTGCGAAACTTCGACGGGTCATAACTTCGTCGTTATAACTCGGATTTCGATGCTCTTTATATGTACGGAAACCTTGTAACATATACTAAAACTTGGTTGAGATTATTTATTTTTAGTAATATTTTGTCGAAAAGTCGTTTTCGACCCCTATTGCCTCTAAATTGACTAGCCCGGATCTACGAGCGTTACATATAATTTGGTCGGGTTAGCCTTGTCATTTGGACTCTTGGGAACATGGTGGCTGGACCATGTGTGAGACTGGTAGTCTCAATGATGGTTTGGGAATCTTTATATCCCGGTTTAGTGAGGGGTTGCCATGAATTTGAAGATTTCGGGTGAAATTCAGGTGAATACCCTTGGATCTCGGGTTATGAATTATGTACCGAGTCGGTTTTACTGGGAACTCGCATTGCGAATCATGGGTTTTTATATGCGAGGTCTTCATTTCAGTAGGATATGAATTAAGGAATTTTTATGTCGAGGGCATCAGTTGAAAGGTTTAGGGTTAAAGGATGGTTTTAGTTTCGACGATATATCGGGCTCATTTGATTGTGTTTTGGATTGCTTCTATCTGTGTGGGGGGTCAGGAAAGTGTGGGGTTTCTGAATCTCAATAGTGCTATGTAGGTTCGACAGTTATGGGTTTAGTGTTTCATTCAACACTAGAAGGTTATGATCAGAGCGTTGGTATCCAGGAGGGTGGTAAGGAGTGATTTCAAGGATAAAATCTAACTTAAGTGGGGGAGAGTTGTAATGCCCTGTTCTGAATTGTTTCCTAATGCGGGGTGGTGACCCGAAGACCGAGTATCATCAGGCTTAGGTAACTTGAGGAAAAGAGATATAGACTCATTTGGGTGTGGGTAAGGTAATTTGGATGATTCGGGAAGTTCGGTTTGTGTTTTGGAACCAAGGGGTGTTTTAGTAAAGTGTCAGTCTGGGCTTTTATGGCATTTGGCTTTTTTTCTCGAGAGATTTTAAGGAATGTATGAGTTGATATAAGTGTAGAGCTTCTCGTTACCATTTTGTGGATATAAGGATCGTCGGAAACGGACTTAATACAAAGAAGTTATGGCCTTCGGAAGTTTTGGTGGTTTTAGGGTGGATTCGAGTACTCGGGGCGTAGACAAGTGTACGCGGGGCATACTAGTGCTGAGACCAATATGCGGGGCGTACATTGGTGTACGCTGGTGTACTAAGCAGATGCATCGCGGGTGTTCTTCAGAGTACGCTAGGCATACCAGAAGTACATTGGGCGTACTCCAGTCAGACCCAAACCTTATTTTAGGGTATTGGACCCTATTTAAGCTCCTTATCTCATCACCTAAACCTAATATCTTCAGCCTCTATCCCTCTAAACCTTAGAATCGAATACCTATCCCCCATTTGAGTGGTTTTGAGCTTTTGGTGGCATTTCTTGGAGAAGTGTGGGATGTCTTGAAGCTTTTGGAATCTACATTTTGGAGGGATAAAGTGTCTATCTTGATGATCTTATATGTTAGATCTTGTTCATGGAGTATTTTGTGCATTTTGGAGTCTTTTGTGATAAATATGGGTTTTTGATCTACTCCAGAAGTAATGGGTACTATATCTTATCTCCATTCAGTTCCTAGGTTCATAAAAATGCAAGCTTTATGGTGTATTTTGGTCCGTGCAGGCATTAAGACCTTTTTTTAAGTCCTTATTGAGCTTTTGAATCCCTTTTATCCATGCAAGCACGTAAAGTTGCCAAGTTTATGTGATAAGTAGTCTTATAGAATCAGATATGAGAGTTTGACACTTTGTCTTAACCGATTAAGGGCTTATTAGAGTGAAAAGGTGGCTGGAGGAGTACGTTGGGCGTACGCAAGTGTACGTTCAATGTAATGTTGTTTTTGTACATCAGGTACTTGTACGTTGTGCTTCGAAGGTGAGTACGTTGGGAGTACCATTTTGGTACGCTGACTTTGGGCCATGGGCGGACTTTGGGTTTTCCGTGATGGTTTTGGGGCCTAATCGCGTTATGGGGACATAATGGGCTTTTGTTGCTTTTGATTTGGGCTTTAGATTGCCATTTTGGTTTTTGGGCTTTTTATGCATTTTGGCTGGGCCTTGGTTATGGAACCAGTAACAAAAAGGGTAAAATGGTCTTTTACCATTTAGGGATTTGGTTTATGGAGTGGGCCTCAGATTTTGGTTTATCGAGTTAATTGTTGATTAAGATTGTATTTCTTTTGTTAGTTGGCGCGAGGGTATCCGGTTCAGCGGTCCGATCAGTTATTTGGTTATCAGCGGATTGAGGTGAGTTTCCTTACTGTGTTTAGCGGGTCGAAGGCACCAATGCCAGCCCATGGTTTGTTTTGTTGGGTGTTATATGTTGTGTGACTCTTGCTTCTGTATGTGCTAGTATGCTTACTGGGCGGGGCCCAAACGTTATTCTGTATGCTAGTATCTAGTTATGCGTATATGATTTGTATGTGGGCATGGTCCGTTATGCGAGTTTGGCCAGGGCCCGTTATATTCAGTGGGTGGGGACCGTTTATGGTACGGTATGCTATTATCTTTGTGATCTTTGTGTGCATTTGTATGTTTATATGATTATATGTTTATATGTTTAGTGGGTGGGGCCCGTTATACTCAGTGGGCGGGGCCCATTATATTTAATAGGCGGGGCCCGTTATATGAGTTTAGGAGGGGCCGGTTATATGTATGATATGTATGGTATGTGGTATTTTAGGGAACTCACTAAGCTTCGTGCTTACGGTTTTCAGTTTATGTGTCAGGTATTTCTGGTATCAAAGGTAGGAGCTCGGGCCAGGGCACACAACACTCGATTCCACATTTTGTGATTTACTATGATATTAATAATGTATCGATACATTTTGATAACTTGGGTTTTATGACAACGATATGGTTTGTGGTATTATTAATCTAAAAATGAAAATTTTTATAGTCTTATTTTTGGGATGTTACAGTTGGTGGTATCGGCCATCACACTAGCTAGCGTCATGGTCTGAGACACAACTTCCATGATGTTCTTATGTTCTCGAGCAGGGGAGGGGGAGCCCCTAGAATCAGTGTGCGACTGTTTATGGGTCATGTATGTGGATCCTTGGGGGTATTGGCCATCAAGCTAGTTAGCTACCATCATGGTCCGAGATACGTGTTCCCTGCTTTTCTTATGATCTCGGCTAGAGGGGGAGTCCCTGGTATCAACGTGCGACTATTTTTGGGTTATAGATGTGGATCCTTGGGTGTATCGGACATCACGCTAGCTAGCTTGTTAACATCATGGTCCGAGACACGACCTCCCGATGTCCCCTGCAACTGATCGATGAGATCATCGATACTTGGCAACGGATAACGGTTCTTCACCATCAACTTGTTCAGTTCCCGGTAATCAATGCACATCCGGTGTGAACCATCCTTCCTCTTGACAAAAAACAATTGATGCTCCCCACGGAGAACAACTCATTCGAATAAACTCCTTTCCTAACAGCTCGTGAAGCTGAGAGGATAAATCCTGCATCTCAGGAGGTGCAAGACGATACAGTGCCTTGGCAATTGGTTCCACAACAGGGATCAGATTGATCTGGAACTCTACTTTCCTCTTAGGAGGCACACCAAGTAATTCCTTTGGAAAACATCTGTGATATCACGCAAAACAGGAACATCAGAAATGGAAACCGATCTCTTCTTATCAACCCGGGTATCCATCATATATGCCAGATAACCCATACACCCATGCTGCAAACTCTGCCTCGCCCTAGCTGCAGAACATAAAGTTAATCCTGACCTACTACCCTCGTCGAAGATGGTCGGAACTCCCCCACTAGGATATTGAACCATCACCAATTGCCGCTAACAGTCAATTAGAGCCCAAAACCGGCTCAACCAATCCATACCCACGATAACACAGACATCTCCCATCATAATAGGGATAAGATCTATCGGATACCCAACACCAAAAATCTCTAGCACACAACCCTGATAGACTGCGGAGAGTAGATGCTCATCAGGTATAGAGACTCTCAATGGCCTGCTCAAGGCCTCCCGTACATTACTAAAACCATGACAAAAAGATGATGACACAAAAGACCAACTCGCACCTGAGTCAAACAACACAAGTGCAGGTACAAAATTCACAAGGGAAGTACCAGCCATGACATCTGGAGTTGCTCTGGCCTCCTCTGTTGTCAACTGAAATGCTCTCCCTCGAGCCCTCCGAGTCTCGACCTTCCCCTTCCATCCATCAGTAATACACAGGGTCACGGGGGCCGGAGTCTAAACCGCCCTAGGTGCAGGTTGTGGACACTCGACCCTCAAATGACCCTTCTTCTTGCAATTGAAGCAAACCCGAAATCCCTTTGGGAAATGCTTAGCCATATGCCCCTCCTTGCCACACATGTAGCAAATAGCCTCCGACCGACAAGGCCCCTCGTCTACCTTGCCTCACTTGATGCAAGTGCAGCCCTTCTGGCATCCAACTCTCAAGTTAGCGGGCTTTGGCTGCTTAGTCGCTGGATGTAACTACACTGGTCTCCTATCTTTCACCTGAATTTCCCTTTCCTCTCTCACATGGGTCTCCAGCTCGATCTCTCTCCTCCTAGCATTGGTCTGTAGCTCAACCAATGTACGATATGAGGTGTTCGCCATGAATTCATGGATATCCCTCCTCAAAATACTAGGTACTAACTCACATGTGCTTGCTCAGTCGACACATGCTCAAGGAAAAACAGGGCCCTCTCATTAAACATCCTGATGATCTCAATCACCGTATCTGTCTTTTTCTTAAAAGACATGACCTCCTGGGCCAACCTCTCCTTCTCTCTCTCTCTCTCTCTCAACCACTGGTACGAATTCATATCCAACATCTCAGTAAATCTCTCTGAGGTCACTGCAGAACGCTCTGCAAGAGTATAATCAGCTGTTAAACATTTCCACTAATCATTCGCACCCAAGCGAAGTAGGTTTAGCGCAAAATGAACCCTTAAATTCTCCGTACAGGAGAAAGTGTAAAAACAACGCTCAACATCAGAAATCCATTTCATCGCAGCAATCAGATCCCGATTCCCATAAAACTCTAGTCGCTTCGTGTTGTTGAACTCCTGGTACCACAACGAATCACCCCCAACGATCTCGCAGCAGCAACGACTGCGGTGTTTGTAGCATCAGCAACCTCAGTGATGAAGGCATAGCACTTGTTGAAAGTCTCAATTAGTGTGGTCTTAATATACATAAACATCTCTGGTATAGCCCCTCTAATCGTCGTGGCCACCTCGGCGGCAAAAATCCTACGAATCTCATCATCACTGTCACTCGGCCTCTCGGGGTCGCTGCAACTTGAACCTTGGGTAACCACCATACTGAAACAATTAAGAAAACCATCAGAATCATGCTAAAGCTCATACACAAACATCCACACACTCCTTCAAGCTCCTTAGTTCCTTAAGATTCCTTATTGATCCGCGTACGGATCCGGTGCTTTCAATAGTACAGGCCCAATACTACCTTCCACACCAACCTAAATTTGTTTCAAGTCATCCTCTTAAGACCCTAAGTTAGAAGGACTCTATTTCTCAAGATCAGCTATACACTCGCCCTGCTGGTTCCTCAAAACCATTACTAAGCATCTAGGTACTTATTCTAGACTGCTCCCCAGCACTGCTCCGCCTCACAAGATCTCTGATATCCTCGCCATATGCTTTGCACATGCCAATTGTACACAATACAGGACTCGATAGAAAATCGAGTAAATGATTCTACCTTAAGTCCACAACTAAACAAGGAACAGGAAGAAAGGCTAAACAAAGCATTCTAAGGCTATAAAACCCTAACTATGTACAATTAAACAACAGACACTAAGAAAATAGCAATAATAGATTCAATCTTATAAAGCAACCTCCTAGGCTAAAGGAATCACAATCTAGGCAACCCTATCACACATCCTTGTAGGATCCTTAGCCTACCACTAACATCCAGTTCTATCAATTCATAAGATATCAACTCTATACTACTCATATAATGAATATATATATTTTGGGAGCCGCTCGAGCTCTAACTGATTATACACACTACTTCAGTGGGTTTTCTCATGTAATATCTTTCATTTCTTCGAAAAGTTTTTATAACAATCTTCAGATCCTTAGTTTGAGTTTAGAATTCCCCAAAATTTGATCCAAATCCCTCAAACCAGGGCTCTGATACCAACTTGTAATGACCACATTTTCAAGTTAAAATTTTCATTTTTAAACCGATTGAAAAATAGTTTTCATAAAAACCATCTCATAAAATTCATAATATCAAATACAATTCCATATCAAAATATTAGAGTGTCCCAAAATATCCAGTAACAAAATCTCCCAGCGAATATGTACAATCAAGCCTTCGCTTTCCCGTGATCCTGAGAAGTACTTGAAACACATTTAATCAACAACTGTAAGCACAAAGCTTATTGAGTTCCCCAAGATATCACATACAAGACAAAACATAAACAACTATGGGTTATCAACAACCCTGGAGACTACCCGAAGTCTCAATGGGCAAACAGCACGCCCCGTGGGTTATCAACAACCATGGAGACTACCCGAAGTCTCAACACATATAAAGAACACTTACATAGTAATAGCACTTAGACCCAGTTGGTCATCACATGTATATATATATATATATATATATATATATATATATATATATATAGAACTATTCTACCACACAAGTAAGAATAAGTTAGGAGACTTACCTGAACTGATGGATGATAAATCTCACTCCCGAACTGCCGAGACTAGACTCCGCCTAATAAACACAACAAGTAACCCTAATCTTCTAAGATCATTAACCCGACTCATGAGTACAATTCCCACAACTACGCCCCTTAAATGCAAAAAGACCATTTTTCCCTTCCATGGTCCAAAACCCTAAACTTTTGACCAGAGGTCAAAAGTCAGCAAAATTCAACAAGTCCAACGCATATGGTGGGTGTATGCTTCTTACGCACGGTGTAGTCCATGAAACAAAAGGGTCAGGGTAAAACCTGGCTATGTTGGGCATATCCAGGAGTACGCTCAGCGTATATCATGTGATCCCAAAACTCACTTCCTAACACCTTAATCATCAAGACATAAAACCTAAACATAGATCTGACCTCAAGAGAATGTATTAATCCATAAAGTTGACAACTTTAAGCCTTTGCATGGCTGAATAAGCTTAAACCTCAAAACCCTAACTTAAACCATACTCAAAACCACCAAACTCTTGCATGGACAGAAAAGGGACAATCAAGAAAGCATTTTTTTGACTCTAAATTTCCTAAAACACATAAAAGGACAACTAATATGCTATAGATTACACCATACTCACAAAGATCCAAGCTTGGGACAAAAAAACTTATAAATAACCTCATTAACAGATCTAGAAAGAAAAGCACCAAGGTATAAACTTTATACCTTTAGAAGACGCAAGGTGAAGTGGAAACTGGATCCAAAGACTAGAATGCACCACCTTCTTCTCTAAGAACTTCCTTCTCTACCAAGAAAGGTCAAGAATCACAAACAAGATCCTAAATCTCAATCACAAGGCTAGGGTTTGATATCTAGGGTTTAGAGGGAATGGAGGTTGACTAATGAATGTCCAAGGGTGCTATAATGTGTTTAAATAGGGGTCACAACTCAAAAATTATGTTTTAAGAACACCACCGAGTACGCCCAACATACTCACATGTACGCCCAGCGTACTCCCTCTGCCGTGTTGACCTCCTCGCTGACTTACACCCGATGTAATAGGATCGTACGCCCAACGTAAGTGATCATAATGCAAATGGTTATAAAAACGAAGGGATAAAATGGAAATACCTGATAATGGATGTTACACAAATCTTGCTTGATACGAATTAAATACGGATTTACATGATTGTTTGCTCACTTGATCATTGAATTAATTGTTGTGTTGAAATCAAAGGATTAGTAGTTTCATCATGATGCTAGTCATATTAGGAATTGGTGAATAATGAATATCCATTGCACTTAGTACTTAGCAAGTATTTTGAGATGAAATCCAGTCTAAATCAAAGTACCCAAAGAGATTTATCTTCAGTTAGTTTATCGATATTTGTGGTTTAATTGATTCTTTGAAAATTAATTCCAAAAAACCTTTCTTTACTGCTTTTTGTGTGTTTTGTATAACCTATAATCAAGAATTCCAAATTAATTCACCACTGTTCCCCTTGTGTTCCACACCTGGTCTTACCACAACTATACTATTGCATGATTAGGTACATTGCCTAGAGTGTTTATTAGTCCGGTAATGATAGAATCAGTTTTCTAAATTTAAAACTTGAGCAATTAATATATATATACACCTATATATATATACCTATATATACATATATATATATATATATATATATATAGATATATATATATATATATATATATATATATATATATATATATATATATATATATATATATATATATGCATACAAACACATCAGTGTTATAACTAGACCATCATGATATGGGTCGAGGACATTCTCCCGGTTATCTTTGTCCAAAGAGATCTCCTTTTTCTTGGTTAAGAAAGCATTCTTTCTTGGCCTATGTTCTTTTTCCATCATGGAACTTCTTGCATGTATCTTGGCTACAGAATAAAAGGTTCTACAAATGTCAGATCTACCATAAATAAAGTTGATTACCTTGGCGTACGAGGGAGGAGATCCTATTTTTTGAGGTAGAATTTTAGAATCTTGGGATCCTTGGGCAGTTTTGTCCTTTTTTCTTCCCAAGAGTTCTTTCAAATGTACCTTGCTCAATAGATAGCTAATCTCTTTTTTGAGAGCAAAGGAGTCTTCAGTAAGATGTCTGAAGTCTTCATTGTAAGCACAACACTTGGACTTGTCCTTCCATCTTAGGGTCTTCTCATTTTTCTTGGGCCATTGTGCCTTCTCCTTAAGATTTACATTGCATAGAGTAGACCTGAAACATTAACAAAAAAACAGTAATCATATATCTCAAGATAAATTACATCTTCCTCTTCATCCTCTAAAGCATTGACCCTATGGTTCTCAGATCTTGAGTAAGGTTTAGCTATATTGGATTTTTAGGAGCAAGATTCGTTCTTCTTGTTAGGATGATCATAGGTAATGTTTGTCCTCTTCTAAATCGTCTTGTCTTTTTCTATCCCGATGAATCTCAAGGCTGTATTTCTGACTTCATCCAATTTCGTGCATGGGGGCATGACAAGATCCTCGTAGAATGTAAAATCTTTCTTTAATCCCATATTGAAAGCTTCCACGGTTGTTGCTACGTCTAGATGTAGGACTCTATAACTTCTTTCCCAAACATGTTAACATAATCTCTCAAGGATTCGTCAGTGCCTTGCGTTACTCTGTAAAGATCACTTGTTAGTTTGTCAAAATTCCTGCTGCAAAAAAACTTTTTATTGAGCAAGTTAACCAAATGTTGAAAGAGATAATAGAGTAAGGGGACATTTAGGAGCCACTTTAGTGCGGATCCTGTAAGGGTTAAACCAAAACCCTTTCATAAACAAGTTTCTTTGAGATGTTGTGTAATTGGGACTATCTCCATGCATTCTCTGTATTGGGCGACATACTCCTCAGGATCTGTGGTCCTGTCATACATCTTCATGTTTGGTGCCTAAAACCTCTTTGAAACTTCAATGTCGCATATGGGAGGTGAAAATCTTAAAACCCTATGGTTGATAAGTGAAACCTGTGGTATTAGTTGAATGACACTTGGTACACTTGAGATCATATCTCTTAGTTTCCTGAGTTCCTTTGCCATGATTGGAATTATCCCAGGATCTTGGATACTAGGCGGGATATTGAATATCTCTACAAGATCTTGGAAGACAGGACCTCCCATACTAGGAGTTGTTCCATTTGTGAAATGGAGCCTACCTTGATATGAAGTCTCCATTTTTGTGTTCTGAAGATGCCCGAGTCTCAAAATTCTGGATCATGGGTTGTAAGATTGAGGATGGAGTTGGTGTAGTTTCCACAGTTCTTCTCAATCTCGATCCTAGTGTCTCCATCCTTCCAAACAATATCTTATTTGTTTTGCTTTGCTTAGTGATTTATCGATCCATTATGGTCAGCATAGATATGATCTCATTTTTTGAGATCATAATGGGTATTCCTTGAGTCGTACTTCCAGGGTAGTGGACTGGCGGGGATGTTGGGACTATTCTGCTAGGGATCTCAACATTCCTTCTTTGCAAGGTGGCTACAAGAGTTAGGGGTAGGCTCTGACCAGTTGAGATGGATGGAATAGTGGTAGGAATGGATTTTGTTAAAGAAGACATTTTTGGTGCAAAGATGTGTAAGTGATTAAAAATCTGAATAAAAAAAAAAGATCTTCGAGTGACTTTAAAGAGAAAAATATAATAACACCTCTCATCCCACGGATGGCGCCAAATTGCTTTGGTCAAAAATTAAAAACTTAATTTTGTAACCATATTAGTAAGTATGGTGTGATGTTAGAAATAGGATACTAAAGACTAGAATGTTAAAGATATTGAAATATGTTGAGGATCTTCATCGTGCCCAAGATCATGGGAAGAAAATTGGTAAATATTCAGAAAATTGTTTAATGAAGTTGATTCGTTTTGAAGTGTAAATAAGTGTATTTGAAATATTTGGGACAAAAATAGTGTTACAATGATTAATAAGTGATTTTGCGTAAGAAAGTTGTAAGATACTCAAAAAGATATCAAGATACCACATAATATCTTGATAAGTTGATACAAAAACAGATTAACAATCAAATAAGTACGCAAAAAATGTTGTAATAGATCAAACAATCATAAATGAGTAAAATCAAAGCAAGAATATAGTGATGTACAAGGAAAACCCTTAATCCTTTTGTATCTCCGAAATAAAACCTATGGAGGCGATGAAATCACCTGCCTTAGAACTTGTATTAAATCGATAATAAAAACTATAGGTGCTAGTTGATCTTAGTAGTAATGTAATTGTGTTCAAGTGTCGAAAGAATAAGAGAAGAAGAAGTCGTGGAAGTGTCTGTATGCATCAATCAGCTAGTCTTTAGATACATAACAATAATAACTAAAATTCTGATATTCTTGGGATTCTCCTTGTTCGTTTCTTGACTCGGCTTTCTCGAGAGTCTTCAACGTTCATGAGATGTTGACCACATGTAGTTGACTTGGTTTATTCTTTTTTCATTGAGCCTTAATTTCCTACACAAGATCTTACAAGAAATACGATGGCAAACCAAGATACTGATTAAATTCTAGATATCAAAGTGGTAAGTCAAAATTTCTATCCACAACAATTACGATGCCCATAGATCTACCAAATTCGTTCTAATGACATCCACAAGTGAACATAATTCCTTTGGTGTTGGGACGATTAAGGTATATTGAATTAATTCTATTTTTAGTCAATATATACCAACATATTATGAGTTTTCGTAAATGATATATACATCAGCCAGAGTATAGTAATTGATTATTATTATTATTGTTATGCACATGGATTAGCACAGTTGGCGTGACAATATTTCTTTCAAATGTTATATACATATTTTGATTATAATTTATTGCACAGGGATTAGTGACAGACTATGATTTTTCTAAGAATTGTACAACAGAGTACAGTTTCATAATCCGTTGCACATGGAATGTTTTCTATTTCTAATAATTTTGGACTTTATAGGCTTTGGGAATGGCTCCAGAAGCTATTGTATGTTATCAGCATGCTCTTCAGTCTAAACCAGACTACTCCATGGCTTTTCGTGAGTAATACTATCATATTTTGTTTCTATCTATTACATGAACCAATTATTTTACTTTTACTAAGCTGGCTAGGTGTGTTTAGTTGTTGTATAAAGCAAGTCGTTTTTTGTTTTACTTTTATATTGTTCAGGGAGTTTAGGTAAGCATATATTATGAGCTAGGTAAGTTGGAGATGACAAAGAACATGATGTTTACATGGGTCATAATGATGTTTATTATTATTTTCTGATTTTAGCATATGACAAGTTCACCGTGACACCAAAATTTAACCAATACAACTGAAAGGTTGTATATAGGAAGCGTTAAAAGTCTTTTTACAATAAAATTATAGTTTCCTTATATGTACAAATAGGCAATACAATAGGTACTTCAAACCTACAATCTTCTTTTAAAATGTACATGTACTTAAGGCTGGGTTGCTCGACACCAAAGCTATTACAGAACCTCAGCCTTAAGGTAGACATTACAAGTAATATTAAACACCCTTTTTTGCATTTTTAAATATTTGTGATAATGTTTCAATTAAATTTCAGGTTGGCAAACTATCAATTAGAGATTCTTTGGATATGATCCCAATTGATGAAGCTTTAATAATTGTAAAAGATGTAAAAAATTGAAGTAAGCTTTTCAAAACGATGCACTTTTCAACAGTTTTTTGACTTTTTATAGCATCCAACTGCTTGAGGAATTTTTTAAGTGTATATTGTCATTTTTCTTACTATTTTTTCTCTTATAGCATCATTTACCCATCTAATAGCAACATACTTTAACCTAGTTTGCTATCAACATATTTAATTTAAAACCATCCGTAATTACGTGGCTATAAAATACACAAAGTGATGCACACTATTTTTGTTACAACTCCAGGAAGGAGTGGTGAAACTAAAAAAGGAATAGATGGGGTATAAGTCAGTGGAACATAGCGGGAGGTGGGGAATGACATATTATAAGGCATACTTATGTGTGGGGCTTGGCCCATTAATAGTAAGAGTTCATGGTTGCTGTTATTTAATGGTTTGTGCATATTTAAGTTGTTTTACTAATTTTGTTTCATATTTTACAAATTAGAAAAAACTCACTCCGCTTCGCCTTGTACAGTTGTGAGGCAGAGGCACTGCCTCTGGTTTTTTTGCACATCATCCCTTCAAGGTTTGCCTCAAATTATTGTTAAAACCTTAGAAAATTGTATCAACCTCATGGTTTTTTTTGCCTCAAATCCCTTCAAGGTTTGCCTCAAATTATTGTTAAAACCTTAGAAAATTGTATCAACCTCATGGTGCCAGAAATAACAACGTATATTTAGTTATTTGTTTATTAAAGCATCTTACTATCATCAAAATTTTCTTATTTGGGCATCATACTTTGAAAATCTACCCAATTATAGAATTAATATGTTGTAGCAAGTTATGGACTAATAAGAACAAAAAACTCAAAGTATAAGGCTCTAACAAAAAAATGAAAGTACATTGTTATTACATTGATTGTGTGGTTTATTGTAAAGTGCAATGTTTTAATATGAACAAATGCAAGTATGATGCCATAATATACAATTATAGCATCACACCTTCAGTTAATTAGGTATATTTCTTCAATTACAACTTTGTATTTTGGAAAATCTATTAATTTATAGCATTTATAAACATTTTAATAAAAAGAAATGCATTGATTTGGACATTTCGTGATTGCCATGTATCTTATTGGTTTCTTAATCTTGTAATAATTTAGTAGTTCCTATTTGTTCCTAAATTCTTTTAGGGAGAAATATATTCATTTATTGGAAGTTACTTGATTATAAATGTGATGAAGAAGCATCTGTTCATAATATTTTGGGTAAAAGTGATTATGATGGCGATTTCCTCATTACTTGGCGTGAAAGAGTGTTTGTGTACATGCAATGAAGAATGAGCAATCTTTAGCAAGGAAGCATACGAAAGAGCTGAGATTATCAAATGATGAGGAAGAGATGAAGTCAAAACTGACAGAACTTGAGTTAATGGTTTGACAGGTCAACGTTGTTTTATGTTTGTAATGTTGCGTTGCTTTGACCTGCTGGTAAATCATGGGAAAGCAAGGTATCGAGTCTTGATTCCAAGTCATTGAATTTTTGTTCCTGCCAAAAAAATAAAAATAAATAAATAAATAAACTTTAATATTGTTGCGAAGGCACAAACATATCTCGTAGTTATTAATTAATCATTGAATCTAATGATTGAGAATTATTCTGGACTTTATAGTTGATCCCCAAACATGTATACCATATATAATGTTTTCTAGAAAAAAAATCATTTTATGTTGTTTTATTAAACATTTAGCCGTCGTTTGATTTGTAGTATTATTTTTAGATTTACAGTAGCTAACAAGAAAAATAATATAAAAATTATGACGTTATTGTCAAATCAAATCAGTAGTTATACATTTAAAAATTATATATTGTTTCGTATAAATACAACAACAAATAAAACTTTAGCCGTAAACATTTTGAAAAAAAATAGATATTAAGATTTACAAAATGAAACTTGATTATTATCAAACAATATTTTTTTAATAGGATATATAAAGTTGATGAATAAACCTTTAGCGATCGTTTGATTTGTAGCATTATTTTGGAGGTTCGGTTTAAAAATGCATCAAATTCTGAGAATGGTTTTCTAAAAATCCATTACTATTGTTGGGGGCTATTTAAAGTGCAAGTATGTATGATTTAGTTGTTGCTTTCATTTCCCAACCATAAGTTTGTTGCCATTTTAGGAGTTTTGTTCAAAGTTTATTTCTATATTTGGGGGTTTGTTAAATTTCATTACTATAATGGGCATGTTCCTTTAAGGATTTTCATGTTAATGTTATCTATTGCTGCTGTGTCAACTACTTTTGCTACGACCATTCTAAAACGTAGTATACAAATAAAAATTGGGTGTCGTCTTCATCTCTTAGAATTCATTGTAATTTATTAGGGGGTGTTTTCTTATCTACACTATGGCGGATCTAGTATGTATCATGGGGTAGCCCGGGATATCCCTAAAAGAAAAATTAATAGTGTAATTTTTTTTGGATTTTTTTTCTTATTGTGTATTACGCGATTTTTTTTGTTAGGATACCCCTTTACTTATTGGGGATACCCCTTTACTTTGATCTTGAATCCGCCACATCTACATCTATTTTGTTTATCTATTTGCTTATAGTTTTCCATTCAATGGCCTCTTTTATTTTTAATAAATTGCTTTTCGTTCTAAAAAACATATCATATCCTCCCATTCCTTTCATTATGCATATTATCTTCATGACAACGGCCCTGGGCCAACGACAATTTGGGGCTCTAATGTTTATGATTTTATATGTATAGATATATAATTATATACTAAATATATCTACTGTGCACTTAGTATACAAAAGCACGCCTCAATTGAGATGCCAATGCACTTGTAATGTTTTTGGATGGTGGCATCTTCAAATCTATCCACTAACATAGTAACACTGCAACCACTTTTAGGGCTGATAATTCTCGACACGATACGAGACACGACCCGCGACACAACACGAAATAAATGGGTTTGGGTTGAGTTTTTCAACCCGCCAACCCGTTTATTAAACGGGTCAGATATGGGTTTCTTAAAAAATAAACGGGTTGACCCGCCAACCCCTTTATATTCTTAATAAAAAAAATTATTTAATTTTTAAATGTATTTATATATCAAGTATTAATATTTAATAAGTATTATATAATATATACCAAAGATGTAAAAATCGCTCGGCGGTCGACAGGAATCAAGCGATTAATCGGTTTGGCGAGGATTAATCAGAGGATTAATCGGGGACCATAAATTACTAATAAAACTATTTTAAAACTTAATATATTCTAAGAAAAAATAGTATTTGAAAATTTCAAATTTTGAAAATTTGAAATTATGAAATATTTGGTATAATATTTGAAAATTTGAATATTTAAAATTTTAAAAATTTGAAGTTTTGTAAATTTTGGTGTGATATTTGAAAATTTGAAAATTTGAATTTTTTGAAATCTTCCCGCCAAGGACCGCCTAGCCCGAGTTTGAACGATATTGACCAATTTCCATCAAACACCTCTAATCGTAATCAGTTGCAGACCGCCTAGCGCCTAGGCGGCTACCTAGGTCGATATTTACAACACTGATATATATAATTTATTCATAGACCATTTGACCGTTTTGACATTATGACTTGTGGTGGATGGTCTAAGGTCATAAGTCGTAACCTATAAGGCTAAGTCTGTAACATGTTTCTATGAATGTTTTTAATTTTCATTTGGATGTTTAAGACTTAAATATCTAAAATTCGGACCCGCAAACCCAAATCTAACCCACGAACCCGCCAACTTGTGAACCCATATAAATATATGGGTTGGTGGGTCACATATGGGTTTATGTTCCAAACCCGCCAACCCGTGACCTGTATATTTAAATGGGTCGTGTTTGGGTTGACATATTTTGACCCAGCAACCCGCGACACGCCAACCCGAACACGACACGATTGATAGACCTAACCACTTTTACTTAAGATACTAGTATTGGTTTTTATATATAGTTTTAAATAAATTCAAAAAAACTAATATCTAAGCACACGGTTTAGGGGCGTAGGCCTATCACATGATTCACATATATCTTTGTTGTTCCTCTTTCCTTCTGCCATATTGATGTATATATGACATAACATTATATTGTATCTATTATTGAACTCACTAAGTGTTATCGCTTACCCCTCTCAATGTTTTAATATATTGCAGGCAATAAGCACCCAGTATAGCTATATACTGTTGGAAGATTTAGAATAGTTTATGTTAATACTTTTGTATTTAAGTTTTAGTATGTATAAAATTACAATATCCGGGGTAGTTTTGTAATAAATTTAAACTTAGTCGGTTTGTATCCAATGTTTTGTAACAAGATCAAACTGTATAATAAAATATTATTTTATGAATATGCATGTAGCATGTTTTGGAGTAATGAGGTATAGAATTCATGAAAGTATCAAGTAGGGTCTTTCAATTATTCTCTTTTATAATTTACAATACACGATTTCAAAACGTGTATGTTACAGTAGAAATCATGATACACGACACCTTTATCGCTTCCCTCGCATGAGTATTATGTTCAATGATTTGTTCAGGAGTAGCAAGGTTTACATCAATCTCCTTAAGCTCTTTATGTAAGAAATATTCTTTGTCCTCATAGCAAATAGCCATTCGAATGTTTCAAATCCAATCATTGAAGTTCAAACCATCAAAAATGACCCTCCCACATAGGTTCATGAAGGAAAAAGAGCCTGAAGGGATTGGGTTTGAAGCATTTTTCGGGATAGACATCTGAAAAAGAAGAAGAACAAAGTTTAGATTAGATGAGAATCCTTAATATTACACCCAAATGAAATATTAAGTCTAGGACCCAACACAGTATTCTACAATTGGAAGACGGATGTCGTAATCTAATTGTAAAATATTTAAAGGTAGGTAAATGGCGATTTACCAATTTCTACCATGAAAAACGAAATAAATTATTAAGTTTTAATTGGATTGAAATTCATAGATTCTTTAAGATTCATTGAAATTTTCAATGGTATGTTTAAATCTCGATTAGTCCCTTCATGTTTGTGACTGGGATGCCAAGTATCACAAACAAGGTGTGAATAACCATGCAAATTAGTTTGGTACACTCAATGTTAGAATCACCTAATAATTGTGATGGTTAACCACACACGTTCCATTGATCTATGATTAACATCAAGCTACCATTTGCCATACATTGCCAGTCCCATATTAGTCTGTCGGTTAACTACACACACTCCAATAATGACTTAACAAGGTGCAAAGTGTAATTTCATGGATTAGCACCATTCTCACATTTTTCATAAAGTAACTAAGATTGGGAATTTAATAAAACATTTAGTTACTTTATAATTATCATTATACTTTTAACGAGAATTAATGTCATATCCTACCCGTTCGGCTAACGACCCTCCACCAATCAAGGAAGCGGTGGGTGAGAGTGGACATCCATTAAACCACCATTTTGTACGTAGTAACCTTATACCCCCTTATGGACCGGCTTCGTGAATGAGGCTTACTAACGGTAAGACTGAATTGTCTTATACATACATACATATATATATATATATATATATATATATATATATATATATATATATATATATATATATATATATATATATATATTAAACTTGTAATATTATTAAGTATAAGGGTTGAATTTTAACTTTAAAAACTCTAGGTTTTGAAATTAAATGTTTCATTAGTGTAACGCCCGTAGATTAGGGTTAGTCAATTTAGAGGCATTAAGCATCAAAAATGACTTTTTGATGGAATATTTGTTAGAAGTATTAATCTTAACTAAGTTTTAGTATATGTTACAAGGATTCCGAAAATATAAAGAACGCCGAAATCCGAGTTATAACGAAGAAGTTATGACATGTCGAAGTTTCGCGAAAGAACCAGCACGACACAACGCAATGTAAATAGTGAATTTACGTTAGAGCGATATTTGGCCTTAGCAATCTAAATGAAATTTGTAGAATACGTTAAACCGAGAGCGTGCATAAAAAGAACGTCTAAATCTGACTTCGGATGAGGAAGTTATGATTTTTCGAAGTTTCAGCATTAGCAGTATGCAGCCCGAAACTCGAGATTGAGGTCGAGTGATATTTAGCCAAAACTTTCTAAATGAGAATTGAAGATCTCATCAATAGTATTCCAACGATAAAAAGACAGACAAAAACGGAGTTCAGATGAAGGAGTTATGAATTTCGAACGGAGTTTTCCTATCCCGGCCTACTAAATTTAATATATAAGTAATATATTTATAATATATTAAAAAATAAACTCAAAATTAGCCAATGGAGTCTAAACGAGACTTGTAGAGCATAATCTCACCTTCGCGTCGATATAAAGAACGTCGAAAACGGAGTTCGTATGCGAAAGCTATGAATTTCTGAAGTTTGGGGTGCGAACCCTAAAGCTGTGTCAGAAACCATGACGTGGCAAGCAGTGCCACGATGTGGCAAGTCTTCTGAAACCTCCAGGAGTCCCCCAGGAACAACTTGCGATGACGCAAGCAGTGACGATTAATCCCACGATGTGGAAAAAGGTACCACGACGTTGCAAGGGCAGATTTTGCCTTATAAATAGATTTGAAGGGCCAGCCGTGTAAGGTTGCTATTTTCTCTCCTTTCTCTCCCGTTTTACCTCGATTTGCATGCAAGAAATATCCCAAAGCCCGGTATCATCCCGAGACCCGAAGCGAGTCCCGAAGCCCGAAGATCCCGAGAAGAAAAGAGTTTCCGAGTCGAAGCTCTGCCCACGAGGAGTCCGGTTTTTGTGAAGATCTTCCAGATCTACCGAAGAATACTACTTCTACAAGCCGTAGTGCTGTCTGATCATCTTCTGATCAAGTGAGTGTATAATCCCTTTCATAAACACGATTTTAATACAAGTATTGTTTGAATGGATTAAGTATATGTTTGGTGTGAGTATGTAGTTACTTTCTTCTAACACATAGATATGAAGTATCTCTATAAAGTACGTGCTATGTGTTAGATGTATATTATCTCGTTATTTGAAATTGGTAAGTGTGTGTGGTTGCTTTCTGTTAACACACATATATAGATTATACTCTATAAAATACGTGCTATGTGAATATATACTATTTCTCATGTGATATGAGTGTCGAAAGAATTTGTTATACAGGTTTTATATTGTATATAAACAAATATATTTTATCTACAAATATGTGGGTAGAACATGGGTAGATAGTGATGTGTGATGAAATAAAAATGTTAAGAGGCCTTGATGTCATTGTGATCCAGTAATCTAGCGGAATTTAGATGACGACCACATACCCTTTCTAGACAGTCTCGTGCAACACCAACAGGCTCATAACATGTAGGTGTTAATGAACTTAGGTGTTCATTCAATGTATTCCATCCCCCTCATGGTTGCCTTATTTGAATTATATTGCTGAGGAACCCCCAAAGCATGTGTTGTCGCCCCGATGAAATATTCTTAGACTAGGTCCCTTGTGTTAGTTGTCTTAGGGACGTAAAGTGAGAATAACGGGAATGGGTAATTGGGTTATTATTGGTTGATGAAATTAAATTAATTATTTATTGTCGGTTGAAAACCTTATATGTTCACCAGGCTCCCAAGCCTGACCTACTCAGTTTTCTTTGCATTACAGGTAATGGCACAAGAGTATAAGTTGGTGGACTTGATGAGAGGTTTTGAATTATAGATCAGTAGTTATAAATAACTGTTGTATGGTCTATTTTGTTCTGTTTATGCTTTTGGTCTGTGTTGAACATGACATCTCGAGATTTTGTTATATAATGAAAATACATTTCTTTAAAGAAATGCGTTGATAAAATCTTATCATATTTTGTTTTGGGAACAAATTCCGCAACCGTTTTCTTTAAACGATCACTCTTATTTATAAAACAAAGCATAAACAAATTGGTCTTTTCTGGCCGTGAAATTGGGGATGTCACAGTTGGTATCAAAGCATTAGTTTAAGCCAACTACGAATTTGTAGGAAATTTCTAGACTTAAACTTAGGATGCTAAGCGATGATTATGAGTTGAGTGCGTCTTTTATATGTTAGGCAGTACATCTAAATTGACACAAGCACTAGTATGCTTTAGGAAAGATGCCTAAAATGTTTTTATTTTCTAAATGCTATATGTTTGCCATATATGATCTTGTTTGTTCGGATCTATGGTCTGTTGCCGACCGGATCTGGAAACCTTATGTGTTTAGGAATCTAAGCGTACGAATACGGTATTAGAACTAGCATGTAAACGTTTCGGAGTGAAAAGGATGATTTGAAAGTCTATCGAAATAGAGATCTACATTCACCTAATTTGGTGTATAGATCGAAATGGAAAACACACAAAATGGATTGGGAAACGATAACCCGTAGCCTGAGCCACACGTGATTGGGAGTGCACCAGAGCTATCAGCTGCACCTGAGCCAATCACGATGGTTGGAGTATACGCAATGGTGCGAATGATGTTGGATCATCAGATGGAGGAAACAAGGCGTTTACTTCAACAAAGTAAGGATGAACATACTGTGCTAGTATGCCAGGAACCTACTCTTAAGACAACAATCAGGGTTGCTAAGTCAGTCGAAGAAGTGATCAATGGTTGTATCGCCAACAAGGTTGAAGTTGGCTAGAAGAGGAAATTTGAGGGGTCTTCAAATTCTGACAAGAGCAACATGTTCTCGAAGTCTATAAAAAGAGGAGATAAATAAAAATGGTGCGAGAAATGCAAAAAGAAAAACTTGAGAAAAAGTGGCGAGGAGGTGACATGTTTTAAGTGTGGAAAGCATGGGCATTATGCCAATGAATGTACATTCAATGAAAAGGTATGTTACAGATGTAATGAGGAAGGACACTTCAAACAGGACTGCCCAAAGAGGGAAGAAGCTACAAAGCCAAATATTCCACTGAAACATTTTGAGAGATGCGACGAAGGGGTGACTTGCTACAAGTGTGGAAAGACAGGGCATTATCCCAACATGTGTGTATCCAAAAAGAGGGTGTGCTATGAATGTATAGGAGAAGGGCATTTGTCTAGGGACTGCCCAAAGAAGAATGAGGGAGCAAAACCAAATGCACTGACACAGCCAATGGCAGAAGCATTTTAAATGATCCTTGACGAAGCAAATGATAAAACGAGGAATCAAGGATGAAGACTTCATATAAAAGTATAGCTAGTATCAGGAAGTGTAGCCTATTAGGGGCAGTATAGGGTGAACTTGAACTTTTGTGTAATAGTTTCAAGAATTAATATAAACCCTGGTTTTGTTATCTGATGTGTTGAATGACACCTATCGAAGGATATCGTAAGAGTGGTATCTTGCCTTTAGAATATGTTTGATAAAATAACAGAACGTTAAGAGGAGTACGATACGTCTGAAGTACACCTGCGATTCGCAAGATGATGGAACGATTGGTGTAATTCTTGAAGTTATCCCATCGTCTGGAATTTCCATCATCAACCGAGTTGAAGTAGAATTAATTATTGAAGATACGCATGGAAGAAGTCCTAGTATAGTCCAGGAGAATTTTTATGATTAATTGGACACATTAGTACGTATTAAATTGTTTTTTGATTTTAGGACTTGGGGACTACGAGACAATACTTGGGACGAGTATGAGTAGGTGTGAATAGTAGTAGAGATCTATACTACTGGAAGCATATGACTCACGCTTGGATCAGGGAAAGTCGCAAGGTTACTAAGAAACTAGTAATTGATTCTGTTTTATTCATGTATGTCATTACCATTGTTTCGGTAATGACTAGTAAGAGGGTTGCTATTCTGACCCTAGCGGTCGTGACAAATTGAGTCCGACTGCAATGAGTTTGTTACGTGGTACGAGAACCGAGTTTGATGTAGCATCTAAGTTAAGTCACGAGATTGAAATCAATGCGATCGATAGCATCGTGCTCGTTGTTAAAGAAGTTACTAGCTAGAAATGCTACATGCTAAAATGTGATTATATGTCACATCCCAAAACCATGAACGGCGGAAACATTCTGGGGCGGAGGATGTCATGTACAGTATCACAACAATGCAAAGTAGTAACCAAGTAACAACACCATCCATTGTATTAATAATATAATTTCATACAAGTGTGTTCTGTCAAGTTATATAGACACCAATACTATAAATCAAAATAAGATAGGAGTCTTCAACGAGCTCCATCTTCTCAAAACCTGGCACCTGTACCTATCTACTGGTGACTTGAGAATACAAGTTATTTTGAAAGAGTTTATCAGCTTTAAGCTGGTGAGATCATAAGTATATTAGTGTCTGTGTTTGTATGAAAGTCATTTGTAAGATGTTTGAAAGGTGTACTGAATAAGTTTTGTGAAGTTTGTATTTGTTTGAACTCTCCTAGAAAACCCTATGTTTTCTACTAAAAGTAGCCTTCTACCAAGGCATTTAGTGTCTGTATGTGTGCCTCATGTAAGAGTGTGTATTTTCCCAATTCCGACTATCATGAACCAAAAATATAGTTTTTACATTACCGTGCATCATGTGCATGTTCACGAAGTGAATGTAATGGGAATAATATTATAGTATTGTAGTGTTGTATTAAGTAACTACTGATGTACTAACTACCTTAAGCAAATGTAATTTTTAAGGTAACATGTGATCGGCCTATATCTTGCTACCGACTCAATAGTAAAACGATAATGTAAGATGCCGTAAAAATGAAGTTTGGCACCCGTATACTTGCAAGTCCCACTGTAGCGAGCAGCAAGGTGTAGGATAGTCAATCCATTATAGATCTATACTCAAACTCATAAGCTCCCCAATTAAGGAGATTCTGATACAAAAACAGTCATGACAGGTAGTGCCATGCCCTGTTTAATGGCTCACATAACTGTGTTAATGTATATGTAATGTATATGTGTGCTAGCTGTATTGTGTGTTCTTTCTCTGTCTAGCCTGTATGTTTGTTTCTCGTCATAGTGCCTTTTGTCTGTTTCTCATCATAGTGTTAACATGTTTGTATACCCTTGCGACCCAAGGGCATTGTATCCTTTGGCTCATGTATGAACTGACTCATTGTAGGTTTCATTGTTCTAGTAGTAGTATTAATATCATTCTAAACTACTCTTATAGTAGTTTACTAGCAATGTATGATCATGTTTGAATACCCTTCCTACCCAAGGGCATGGAATGGTTATGAAGGAAATAACCTTTTATATCTATATACATATACATAATATATAACTAGGATTTAAACGACCTTCGAACAACTAACCTTGATACCCTAAGTCCACAACCAAACAAGGAACAGGAAGCAGGGTAGGCTAGCAGTCCTAAGTCCTTTCAGTTCTACTTATATAACTATATCTATATAGATACACATAATATAAGTGTAAAAGAGTTTAAGTAAAGTATTTGACAAGTAAAAGAGTTTTAGTAAAACAGTTTTGAAGTAAAGCAGTTTGGTAAACAGTTTGAACAGTAAGAATCCACTAGTTTGGTAGTTATTAATCAGATGTGATTGAAATAATAACTATAAGTATTCAAATTGTATCCCCCCCCATAAAACCATTTAAAAATATTTAAAAGGTTAATTAAGGGGTATGAAATCACCTGTAGTGAGTGGTTTGGATGAACGGATTGTATAGGATGATAGGTGTCAAGTGAAGACTTCAACACACACGCGGATCCTATTTAACATATAATGATACATATATGAATATAATTAGTGTTTAAAACAACTAATTACTGAATTGGGACCACCTTAGGGACTAGTAAACACTTATATTGAAGTGTTAGAACCATATATGATTATATGAAGGGGGTATATGGCTTTACAAAGGAGTGTGGTCAAAATACACACTATATGTGTGTGTGTGCGGCCAGGGAGTGTGTGTGCGGCCGTACACATAGTGTTCTTGGTGTAAGATGTTACCTTTTATGAAGATCCTCAAGGAGATTTGGATGATACTTGAGAGGATTTTCGGGTCCTAGTTTTGTAGAAGTGTAGAAAGTGTTCCAAATGGCTAAGTGTTCTATATATAGGGCGACTGTGCGGTTGGGATGGTTGTGTGGCCGCACACTCTTGTGTGCGGCCGCACACACCTTGTGATAGTGTGATTGGCTCAAATGCAAGGTGATACACCCACAATACTTATCCCACGACTCCTACCCTGCTTATACTAGGCTTTAAACACTCTATTTGACTCTAAACAGTGCTAGAAAATAGCAAAAATGAGTTTAACTTTGATAAGAAATGAAGAATGTAAGATAAAAAGTTTCGGGTTGTCACATCATCCCCCCGTTAGAGGGAATTTTGTCCCGGAATTAGAGTTTAAGCAACTAAGTTACTACAAATAACTAAGTAAAAAGATGAGGATATTTCAGTTTCATCTGATCCTCTCGCTCCTAAGTGAATTCAGGTCCTTGCTTGGCGTTCCAGCGAACCTTCACTATCGGGATACGGCTTTGTTTCATTTGCTTGACCTCTCGGTCCATGATCTCTACTAGTTCTTCCACGAAGTTGAGGCTCTCGTTGATCTCGATCTCGTCAAGTGGGATTACAAGAGTCTTAACGGACAGACACTTTTTCAAGTTCGAGAGGTGGAAAGTAGAATGTATGTTACTGAGTTCACGCGGTAAGTTAAGTTTGTAAGCTACAGGACTGATTCTTGCGAGAATCTCAAAAGGTCCTATGTACCTTGGATTTAGCTTTCCACGCTTTCCAAAGCGTATCAAGCCCTTCAAGGGTGAGACCTTCAATAAAACACGATCGCCCACATGGAATTCCAACGGTTTCCTTCGTTTATCAGCGTAGCTTTTTTGTCGGTCTCTGGAGGTTTTCAATCATTCACGGATCTGAACAATCTTCTCCGTCGTTTCCCGTATGATCTCCGGACCTGTGAGAGTGCTTTCAGGGAATCGCCCTTTAGCTAACTGGGTATCACCCACCTTAGCCCACCACAGAGGGGATCTGCACTTTCGGCCATAGAGGGCTTCAAATGGAGCAGCCTTTATGCTTGCGTGATAGCTATTGTTGTAGGAAAATTCGACAAGGGGTAAATGAGCATCCCATGCTTTCCCAAAGTCTATCACACAGGCTCGCAACATATCCTCTAAGGTTTGGATAGTCCTCTCACTTTGTCCGTCGGTCTGTGGATGGTAGCATCCCGTGCAGTCGTACAATCTCCCTATTGTAAGTTCTTGTAAGTTTCTCCATCTTGTCTGTTTCCTTGATCGGAAGGAAGTGTGCGGACTTGGTCAATCTATCGATGATGACCCTTATGGTATCAAATCCACCCGTTGTCTTGGGCAACTTGGTCATGAAGTCCATAGTGATCCGCTCCCACTTCCATTCCGGGATCTCAGGTTGTTGCAGTTGACCGGAGGGTTTCTGGTATTCAACCTTGACCTTTGCGCAAGTAAGGCATTTACTCACGAAGGTAGCAATCTATGTTTTGATGTTAGGCCACCAGTATAACTTTTTAAGATCTAGATACATCTTATTTGATCCCGGGTGCACGGAATAACGAGTGTTGTGCGCCTCGTTCATGAGCAAGTCTCTAAAATCACCGAGTTTCGGGGTCCAGATCCGGTCCATGAAATAATAAGCTCTGCCACCCTTAACCTCCAAGTTCTTATCCATCCCTCTCAGGGATTCACCCGTCACATTTTCAGGCTTCAAAGCATCAAGTTGAGCCGCCTTAAGTCATAGTCAATGATTTGACTCTACGACTAGAATATTCTTTCTGACTTAGGGCGTCAACTACTACATTGGCTTTACCCGGATGATAATGAATTTTGCATTCGTAATCACTGAGTAGTTCGACGCACCGTCGCTATCTCATGTTGAGCTCCTTCTGGTCGAATATGTGTTGTAAGCTTTTGTGGTCTGTAAAGATAGTGATTTTCGTACCGTATAGGTAATGTCTCCAGATCTTCAGTGCAAACACAACTGCTCCTAATTCAAGATCGTGAGTCATGTAATTGACCTCATGTGTCTTCAGTTGTCTCGAGGAATAGGTGATGACCTTACCTCTTTGCATTAGCACACATCCGAGCGCTTGATTTGACGCATCACAATAGACAACGAAGTCTTCTATCCCTTCAGGGAGGGATAGTATTGGTGCGGTGCACAAGGCTCGTTTGAGCATTTGGAATGCTCTCTCCTGCTTCTCTTCCTAGTCAAAGGCCATGCCTTTCAGGGTCAGTGTTGTTAGAGGCTTTGCAATGCGGGAGAAGTTCTGAATGAACCTGCGATAGTAGCTAGCGAGGCCTAGAAATTGACGAATTTCTGTTGGGGTCTTCGATGCTGACTAGTTCTCAATGGCTTTAATTTTGGATGGGTCCACGTGTATTCCCTCTTTGCTAATCACGTGCCCTAAGAATTCAACTCTTCGGATCCAGAATTCGCATTTCGAGAACTTCGCATAAAGCTTCTCCGCGCGCAAGGTTTCTAAGACTTATGAGTTTAAGTACATTTTTATATATAAGTTGGTAATATTTAAGTACATTTTTATATATAAGTTGGTAATTTGTTTAGAATAATGGTACTTATGAGTTTAAATTGGTACTTGCAGCCAACTAGGAGTATTTTCGAAGAAAGGGACCAGATTTGACAATTTATGGAACATTGGAGACTTGGAGTGTAAAAAAACAAAGGAAGCCACGTAATTTACTAAAACTACGACGTGGCGTAGATAAGCATGACATGGTATGAGTATTCTAGAAGACATGATTATGCAAAGAAGGACTCCTTGCCCGCTACGAAATTTGTTGATAACCACGACGTGGCAAAGATGACCACAACGTGGCACGAGATTTTTCACAATATATATATGCTCTTAAACTCTACGACTTGGAGACTTTTGGATGGCTTAGAGGGATTCCTGGAGACGAATTTCAGAGGAGAAAAAGACCTGGAAGCTGGTTCTAGCACCAAGGAAGGAAGAGTTCATAAATTGGTTCTTAGTTTAGTACACTTTAACATGTTTTGGAATATAGTTTTCGTTTGTTTAGTTGTTAATATGTCCAGCTAAATCTAGCTACTTCTGTTAGCTAGATGAAGTTCGAACTCATGGTTTACATGCATTAGATTAGAATTTATTTGTTGGTTATATGCTTGTGTTGATTGATTTTACCTAGCATGTTTAGTTAATGATTTAATTGCTTTAAATTCTTGTTTTGTGTAGTTACTGAACACAAATCTGCATGAATATGAATACCTAATAACAAAGTGAACACTAGTTTATTAGAGCTAAGATCAAACCAATCTTAGATAAGTAGTTGAATCATTGAAGTAAGCTATGTTAGATGTGACAACCTGAAATTTCTATTCTGTACAAACCATTTCATGTCAATAGTAGTCAGATCAGTTGCAGTAAATTTTCAGACTTTTAGTATAAGTTTGAGTATTTCAGGATTTTACACTTAAAAAGAGATATCAGGAGAGAGGATGCACTATGGTTTTGTGCAAACTCAGTTATTTCAAAAACTCTATGATATTAGAATCCATCGCCTGAATAAAATATTTTCTGCCAAATATCCCAGGACTATATATATGAATCTTAGAAGTATTATTTCATTATTTCCATTTCTAACTAGAGAAAAGCCATTTTCTCTCTCTCTCGGATCTTCGGGTTTTCATCCCAAATCATGAGTACCTCTCTCTAGTTGTATTACATGGCTTATAATGTTCTTAATAACATAGATTTCATAACAAAACAGCAAGATTTGAGAGTTTACCGCGCAAGAACATCTTGGAGAGTAAACTCTTTTATAAGGGTCAAATGGTGCCTAGTCCCTTCCTCAAGCAATGAAACTAGTTTGGACTTGTACCCTAATGAGTTTAGGGCTAGAAAACAACCTCAAAATACCAAGGAAATGGTGTTCACGACCCAAGATCTTCTTGGACCGTGAACACTAAAATTAGGGCCAAAATGTGCCCAATGTCCCTCCAAACTTTGGAACTGAACCTAGAGACTACCCATGGCTTGTTTAGACATCAAAAGCATTAAGAATCAAGGGCTAAAAGTGAGTTCACGGCCAAGGATGTTCTTGGACCGTGAACTCCATTTTAAGTTGCCAAAATGCCCTAAATGCCTTCATTAATCCAAGAGACTAGCATAGCACATTACCTTGATGTGTCTAGGACCCAAAACAATCAACATACCAACACCCATAGGTGTTCATGGCCGCAAACACATGGCCAAATGGTCCATGGGCCTTGAACTCCAGTTAGGGGTGTTTTGATGCCACAAACACTTCCTAAGGCTTAGGCTTGAATTTAGAATGCTTCATTTTGACCTTTAGGACCCTCATAAACATAAATGGCCATGAGTTTACGGCAGTAAACTCGAATAGTACTCACAGTACATTACTCTACATGCTAGATAAAGAGGACATACATTACAGCTAGTACACACAGTACATTACTATACATGCTAGATAGAGAGAACATACATTACAGCTAGCACACGCAGAACATTTCAGTACATACAGGCTAGACAGAGAAAAATTACACTTTTAGTTAGCACATTCATTACATATACATTTATGTAGTTATGTGAACCATTGAGCGGGTCATGGCACTTCCTTCCACAACTGCTCTTGTATCCCGAATCTCCTTAATTGGGGAGTGTATGAGTTTGTGTATAGATCTATACTGGATTGACTATCCTACACCTTGTTGCTCGCTACAGTGGGACTTGCAAGTCTACGCGTGCCAAATGTCATTTCTTACGGCATCCTACATCGTCGTTTTACTAGAGTCGGTAGCAGGATACAGGTCGATCACATGTTATTTGGAACACCTTTCGTTTAAGGTAGTTAGTACCACGGTAGTCACTTATTACAAATACTACGATACGATAATATTTTCCCATTACATTCACTTCTTGAATATTCACACGACGCACGGTAATGTAGTAACTATATTTTTGGTTAATGATAGTCAGAATTGGGAAAACATACACTCTAACAATAGACACACGCACAGACACTAGATGCCTTGGTAGAATGCTACAGTTAGTAGGAAACATAGGGTTTTCTAGGAGAGTTCAAAATTTTTACAAAACATTGTACAAAACATCTTTCGGAACATTTTACAAACGTTTTCATACAAACTCAGACATTAATATACTTATGAGCTCACCAGCTTTAAGTTGATACATGCTTTCAAAATAACTTGTATTCTCAGGTCACCACTAGACAGGTACAGGTGCCAGGCTTTTGAGAAGATAGAGTTCGTTCAAGACTCATCTTTTATTTTGATATGTATATTTTTGGTGACTATATTTTGTCAGAACACACATGTATGAAATTATATTATTAATGCAATGGATGATGTTGTTGCTTGTTTACTACTATTCATTGTTGCGATACTGTACATGACGTCCTCCACCCAAGAATGTTTCCGCCAATTCACGGTTTTGGGGTGTGACATTACAGAACTCATATTCTGAATATAATTGTGTTTTGATTAATTAATCTTCATACGTCCAATCTTACTTAATAATAGATTATGTGTTAAATATTGTGTGACCACACATAGATTTACATGGATTGATTAATAATTAGTAGGTGTAGAAATAAACTACTAATACTTCTTAAATTGGTAACCAACGGTAATAGTCTTGACTAATGTATAACCATTGAGTGAAAGTGGATTCAGACTAACATAAGTATTTTGTTTATTGATTGAGTTTTGTTAAAGAATTAAGTTTATCTAAACTTGCAAAATTAGATACAAACCCTTTTAGCTTATTAATAATTAGATTAATTTAGTAGTGAATATATAAACTAATAACACCATTCCCTGTGATCGACACCCGACTTACCCAAGCTATACTATAATCTGACTAGGTACACTGCCTATAAGTGCATAGTTAGTCTAAGTTTGTTAGGTTATAAATATTAAGATTAGTGGGTACTTTCGTGCACATCACTTGTCATAGATGCTAACTATGCTCCTCCTTACTACGAGAGTAGATAAGTATGTCATCGATGAAGACGATGACGAACTAATCCAAGTAAGGACGACACACCCTATTCACTAAATCCATGAATACAGTGGGCGTGTTTGTTAATCCGAACGGCATCACTACGAATTCGTAGTGCCCATAACGAGTTCGGAAGGCTTTCTTTGGAACATCCTCCCCTGGCACTCGTAGTTGGTGATATCCGGATCTCAAGTCGATTTTTGAAAAGAAGTTCGCCCATTGAAGTTGGTCAAATAAATCGTCGATACGAGGCAACGGATGACGATTTTTGACGGTCAGTTTGTTGAGCTCCCTATAGTCGATGCACATACGAAACGATCTGTCTTTTTTCTTGACGAACAAGACTGGAGCTCCCCAGGGTGAGAAGCTTGGTCTTATAAAGCCGTTGCTGAGCAGTTCGTTAAGTTGACCGGATAGTTCTTGCATCTCCACAGGTGCTAGACGATAGGGCGATTTGGCTACTGGGGTAGCCCCTGAAACTAAGTCGATTCGGAACTCGATTTGACGTTGTGGAGGTAATCCTGGGAGTTCTTCTGGAAAGATGTCGGGAAAGTCGTGTACTATTGGAATGTTCTAAATGTCCTTCGTTTCTTGGCTCACATCGACCACATGAGTAAGGAATGCTCGACATTCCTTTCGCAAGAATTTCTGAGCTTGAAAGCTCAAGATGATGCGAAGGTTCGTGCCGAGTTTGTCACCATAAACTACTAGGGTTTCGCCAGACAGCAGATTAAGGCGAACATCCTTTTCGTAACACATGATATCGGCACGATGTAAACTCAACCAATCCATACCGATAATGACGTCGAAACTTTTAATTGAAACTGGCATGAGATCGATTGAAAATGAATGGCTATCTAAAGTTAGGATACACCCTATGAATATACTGCTAGTGCTCTCTTTTTTTCCATTAGCAATTTCTACAGTGAACGATTCTTTGAGTGGTCGTGATTTTTGCTTAACTAATTGAGCAAAATTTTGGTTCACGAAGCTCCTCTCCGCTCCACTATCAAATAGTATACAAGCATAAGAGTTGTCGAGGAGAAACGTACCAGTGACCACTGTGGGGTCGGCAACTGCCTCCTCATGGCCTATAGCCAGAACTCTTCCTACTCCACCGACATTTCTTGCCTTCGAGCAGTTCCTCTTGAAATGGCCCACCTCGCGGCAGTTGTAGCAAGTTTGGCCCACTCCAGTGTCGGGGACCTGGGTGATTAGCCTCGCCAGAGATTTGCAAAAACGGGCAGTGTGCCCTTTTCTGTTGCAGTTTACACACTGCATTTCCTGGTAGGCTCCCACGTGGTGGAAGTTATATTTGTTGCACAGGGGTAAACTTCCAGAATACTGCTTGATTGGGACAGCATCGGTAGGTGCTATCGCAACATGTACTGCCACAACCTGCTGCTTTTTGGCAGCCTTAGCCTTCTTTATGTCATCCCAAAACTTCCGCTTGGAATCAGCGGTTCTTGCGGGTTCTGATATGGCCAAGGTAGTTGTTGTTGCGGTCGGGGTACGGACACCATGGTCAATTAGCCGATGTGCCAATCGCTTGGCACTATCAAATGTAGTGGGGCGAGATGCCAATATATTTCCCTGGTATGGTGGCATTAGCCCCCATATATATCTTTCGATCTTTTTCCCCTCTGTATGCACC